>NC_081541.1:28900325-28907739 GCF_901000735.1 Corylus avellana | reverse complement strand
AAACTCATGATCACAAAAAAATGACGTAGAATGCAAGATCATGAACACACATCACCAAAAACTCCCCCTCAACATATGACTCAATAATCAACAAGAAGCTAAAAAATGTAAAGCATGTTTCTCCCCCTCAAAAGTCAAATGAACACAAATGATAACACATTAATGACTCAAGTATTGTACAATGAATATCCCAAACATGCTCCAAATATGCAAAATATACATGAGACTAGAAATGGCAAGCAACTCATATTGCTTAACCCAAGCAAAGAAAAATGTTCTATTCAACCCATGCTTGTGTGGTGTGTGTGTGTGTAAGCCATCCAAAGAGAAAAATTTTCAACTTACAAAATGAGGAGAAAGTTTCACCACCAAGAGGTTTTGACAAGTATATTAAATCAAAAGTCAAACCTTATCATACTAGGGCCTAGCCACTTTCATCCTATATATTTCTCTTTGTAAAACATTTTGTACAAGTTTGACACAGTGAAATAAATTCATTTTGGAATTTAATCTTTTGATTTTATTTGTTTCACTATTTTGTTCATTTTTCTATTTGAGAAAATGTCCTTAAACTTTTGGTACTTATCACAAAAGAGAAAGTATGAATTTTTAAGCCCTAGGTTCAACTAATAGATGGTCAATTTGAAAAATATGACTAGTCAAAAACCTCATATGTTACCTAACAGACCTGACAAATAAAGTGAAACAAAACCTCAATTTAAGCTTAAATGTGCACAAGAGATAAAGCATAGGCAAAATGTACCACATAAGCTCAGGCTTTCGGTAACCACAAAAACAAGTCCATTGACACAAATTTTCATCTCAAGCATATTAAGAACATTCCAAGACGCAAGGAATTAAATTCATAAACAGCAACATGAGAAATTAATGAACTATCTAGGTGCATAAGACAAAAAAAAAAAAAAAAAAGACCAAAGTAAAATATTTTTGTCTTTTTGTTATTTTTCACAAAAGAAATGCACACAAACAAAATACAATTTCAAAACAAAATAAAACAAAAGTACAATGAAACAAGAAAAATAACATGCTCTAGGATATGGAAAGATATGGAAGAAAATCAATCTTAGGCATGTAGGTGACTCACCTAACATAAGGTGAGATCATCACCACTCCCCCTCAAGGGGTGAATGGTATCATCCTTCCTAACCCAAACTTGAGAAATCTTAGGTCCAGACTTATGACTTTGCTCAAACTTATCTAGTCTAGATAGCACTTCTCTCATCATTATGACCAAACTCTCACTTTCTTTCCTAGAATAGGAATTTTCATTTATATGCACATGAGGTTTCAAATTAAAACAGTGGGTCGAATGTGACCCACTTTGCCACAATGGTGACATGTAGGGACAAACCTTTGAGAAGGTAATTTCCTAGGAGGATGCACGACTTTAGGTGTAGGGTAAGATGCATGAGGCTCAATGTAGATTTTCTTACCTTTCTTACCTTGAGGAGTCGGAGCAACTTCTTGCTTTTCTTCACTTGAAGATTCTTCTACTTTCACTGGTTTAACAAAAACAATCTTTGAAGTAGAAGCACGGTTAGAAGACAAAGAAGCAGTTTTATCAAATCCTAAGCCAGATCTGTCGCTAGAATGCTTTTGAATATGCAACATTTTATCAAGCTTTTCACTAGAGAATTTACTCAAGTGATTTCTAGATGCAATCAGATCATTTTGAAGGGATTTATTTTTAGCAATTAACGCATGATTTTCAGTTTTGAGAGTATTGCAAACAGCATGTGAATTACTCAAAGATTTCAACAAATTATCCCTTTCAAGCTCAAGATTCTTAAAATCCTTAACAATTTTCAAGTTAGTATTTCTAAGCATAGAAAACTTTTCCATTAAATTGTTAAAGGAGTTTTGAAGATCATTAACCCTATTTGATTCATTATTAGAGGCAGACTGAACATCTGATTGATTAGAATCATCAGAATCATAGGATGCAACAAAAGCCATATAATTAGGAGTTTCTTCCTCATCGGTGTCACTCAATGTAATATTGAAGGCTTTTTGGTCTTTTAGCTTATTACTCTTGAGATTAGCACAATCATTGCGAACATGACCATAGCCAGAATACTCATAACATTTTGGACCACGTGGGTCTCTTTCATTTCTTTCTTGAGTACTTCCTTTTTGTTTTCCAAATCTCTTGGAAATTCTATGTTCATTTTTATAAAACTTTCTAGCTATCAAGGCAAGTTCCTCATCATCTGGTGATTCCTCATCAGATAACTCATCAGAGTTCTTCCTAAGAGTTCTAAGGGCAAGATCCTTATTTTTCCTAGGTTGAGGCAAAGAAAACTCATAAGTCTGAAGGGCACCAACTAACTCTTCTATCCTCATGGTTTCCAGATTAGTGCATGACTCAATGGCTGTTACCTTCATTCTGAATCTTTCAGCGAGTGATCTCATGACCTTTCTAATAATCTTAGTGTCAGAAACTTTCTTTCCTAGATTTATCATGAAATTTCTAATTTCACTAAGTTTACCAAAGAAATCATTAAATGTCTCATCCTCTAACATTTTAATTTCCTCAAACTTAGAAACTAACATTTGAAATTTTGAAGCTTTAACAAGATTTGTTCCTTCATAAGTAGTTTCTAGGATCTCCCATGCATCTTTGGCACTATCACAATTTGAAATTCTAGAGAACTCAGTTTGTGAAATTGCCAAGCATAGAGCATTCATAGCTTTGTCATTCACCATACGAGTTTGTTTTTCAACATTAGACCATTCAGCTGTCGGCTTATTTGGAGTTTTAAATCCAGATTCAATGACATGCCAAATGTCTATAGATTTTAAGAAAAATCTCATACGGGACTTCCAATAGCCATAATTTGATCCATCAAAATTAGGCATAGTGTTAAGGGTTTGAGACATCTTAAACAAGAAACAAAGATCACACTCAGGAATTTAATCCTTCACAGAGTGAACCCGCTCTGATACCAATTGAAAAACTCTAAACAGATAAATATCACAATTTTATGTGGAAGTAACGGATATTTAAATCTAAGCAAAAAATCACCAAAAACAAGTAAAATCAAACACAAAGATTTTGGTGACGAAGAGGAAACCTTTTAGAAAACGTTCTAAAAGTAAAACCTCTCCGGGACAGTCAACCCAAGAAATCACTATTAAAAGATTATCCAGAGATTACAGACACTAGGATCACTTACAACCCTTTGCAAGACCTTGACTCTGTAAGATCGACAAGCCTCCAACTTGTTTCCTCGCTCACAATCTT
This sequence comes from Corylus avellana, assembly GCF_901000735.1. NCBI lineage: Eukaryota > Viridiplantae > Streptophyta > Magnoliopsida > Fagales > Betulaceae > Corylus > Corylus avellana. Next base: position 28,904,474 of record NC_081541.1, on the reverse strand, counting down.
CTTCAACGTGATTCTCCTTTATCGGACCCTTCTGATAGACTTCAATTAAGCACAGAATCAAAACTAACAAAAATCCTCTAAGAGGAATCAATTTGGCTCACAACAAAATAATCACTCAAGCACAGCCTCACACGAACTCTCTGGGGGTGAAAATTCATATCTCTCTCTCTTTGTAAAGATGTATATATACCCTGGACAAAACCCTAGACCTAACCCACTTAAAATCACGTTTTTTGGCCTAAAACTTACGGGGTGTCCGGACAGGTTAATGGGCTGTCCGGACAGGGCTTTACGGAGCAGAAACAGAGTTTCTGGAAATGCGGTCCGGACCCGGGGAAGGCCTGTCCGGACAGGGCATGCAATGGTGAAACAGCATTTTGGAAATGCTGTCTAGTCTTGATCAACAGCTCCGATCGATGGACGTTTATGGTCCGATTGAGCTAAAATTTTGCAGGGACGTTCATAACACATGGATGTACATTATGAACGGTGGAGATTGGATTCTGAGCATTTTGTACTAGTGTTTGAGCCCGTGAACAAAAGTCTCTGCATTTTGGAACTGAATTAAGCCAACACAAGAACTAACAGAAACAAGTATCTTTATTTCTTCTTGATAGCAACATGCCTTATTTGCATATTTTGTTATTGTATAGCATTTTATTTGACCTTCAACATTATTTACTTTATAGAGCAATCAAATTGAGATTTAGGTATGCTATTGTGTTTTGTTCATTAAGGAGTTTTTATACTCTGATAGCGTTATTAATTACGCTTCTTTTTGGAGCTAGTTATTTTATTGTAATTTCTTTGGTTGCCAGCATCATTGTTTGTGCTTGCTAATATTATTTACCCCTACTTGGGGGATCAGTGTGTTCCATGAACATTATTTTGATTTCTGAAAAATTTATATATAATAAAAACTATATATATATATATATATAATTTTCTCATATCATTAGCAAATATTTTTGATTTTTTTTTTTTGAATTTTTTTAAAATTCTTTTATTTTTAATTTTTTTTTTTCAATTCTCATATAATTAGCGGCGACTTTTAGGTCACCGCTAATGACCCCTCATTAGCGGCGACCCGTGGCCCATTTTACTATTTTTGCAGCGATAAAAAAAGTCATTAGCGGCGACAAAAAGTCGCCGCTATTTAGCATCAGTGGCCAATTACTTGCGGCCACTAAATAGCAGCCACTTGTCGCCGCTATTTGTAAATAGCGTCCACTTTTACCTCATTAGCGGTGACTTTGGGTCGCCGCTAATGACCCCTTTTTTTGTAGTGAGCGGCGACTTTACTGTCCCCACTAATAATGTAGATGCTAATGACCTAAATGCTTGGAGGGTATATTCTCACATCTATGAAAAAAAACAAAAAAAATAAATAAATAAACTTTGCTCAAGTCAGCCCTTACAAAGGTAGTGGCCTCATGCTAGTGCCACGGACAAAAGTCCAAATACACTTATTGATTTTCATTTTCTTAAGTGACATTTTTTAAAAAGGAGCCCTCACTTAAAAATACCTTTAATCAATGTTGATAATAATAGTTATCATTTTACTGAATTTTTGGAACAGAGTTTGCTACCAAGCACTTACCCAATTTCAAATTTTATCACTTTTGCATGTTCCCCCAAAAGTTCAAAACTCTCAATTTAATGTTTCAAACTTCTAATTTTTGCAATGTTACCTCTCTGTTAAGGTTTTCTTTTAAATCTTAGTGGAGGGATGTGAAATTTACAAAATACCATTAATTTTCCTTTCTAAAAAATTAAAAATGGTTTGGTGGCTCACGTGATCCACCTTGTGATCCATGGGTTAGTAGACCCACATACAACAAGGTCACCACCAGGCCCCTCCAGAGGTCTGGTCGTGAAGTACACCCACATTGGGGTCACCACCAGACCTTGCCATGGGTCAAGTCGTGACCGAGTCGTGCAATTATTCTTCATCCATAATTACTCAATGTGAGAGAGAGAGAGAGAGAGAAAGAGAGAGAGGATAAATATAAGAAACTTTACCGAAAGCGCTTTGGCAAAATTTTACCAAACAACCTATTTTTTCTTAAAACGGGCTTTTTAGGTAACAAACAGACTTTTAGGGGTGTGTACTGCACACTCAAACATGCTCTTAGTATACTTATCAGATATATATATATATATATATATATATATATATATATATATATATATATATATATATATATATATAAAATAGCCGAATCACTCTTCAGAGGTAGTCTAGAATTGCGACACGTGGCATAAACCATTTTTTTTAAAAAATCAAAACCGGATTTTTAATACATTATTTTAAAAACTGAACCGGTTCAGTTTGACGCCGTCTCTTTGTTCTCTCTAACGACAGAAACAACGTTCTCTCTTTCTCACTTTATTCTTTCTTCTCTGTTTTCCTCTTCTTCTTTTAAGGCATGCTCTCTCTCGCCCTCTGTCTCTGCTTTTTACCTCTAAGGCACATTCTCTCTCTTTCTCTTGCTCTCTATCTCTCTCTATTCTTCTCCAAGGTATGGGCTATATTTTGATGTCAATCCCAAAGGATGGAGGCTGTTTGATGATCTTTTGGAAAACACTGCCTTTGGATTGGAGACATTAACCCCTACTTTCCTGAAGGCATGGTGAGTTTTCTTGATTTTTGGCTCCTGGTGTTGCAACGAAGGGGCGATTTTTAACATTGATTTGGACCGATTTGGTATAATTTAACTGGTTTGTTTATATTTCCCAACCTCTCTAGAATTTTCTCCACCGACTTCAATCTCTATTTAACCTTAAATCCAATCCCAGCCTCTCTAGGATTCTCTCTACCGACCTCAATCTTTATATAACTCAACCTGCAAATAGGGTTTTCCCTACTCTCCACCGTCTCTTGACTTGTGTCTCTCTTTCTTGCTTCCAGGTTAGTTTCTTTGTATCTTTACGTTTTCTTTGATTACTGAGAAATATATATACATCTCCATGCATTGAAGTGCCAAAAGTTCTTCACCAACGCAAGGCCATCCGAATGGTCCTTGAAATCAATTATCCCGAGAGCCTTGTTTGCATGTTTGTCTGCAATTTTCCCAAGAGTCTCATCTGAAGTCTCGTTTGCAAGCCGTCCGGACGCACCGCACCAGAGATCTGGAGTTTGCGATATTGACCTAGTGCCGTCCGGACGTACGTTCCTTCCTGTAACATCCCCAAAACTGACCTTGGCCGGCCTAGTAGGGTTACTAGTAATTACCTAGTCTAACCAACTAGTGGCTAAATAGGAAATCACCCTTCTAAAGATTTTCAAAGTTAATGCATAGGAATGTGAAATAAATCTGAGAAATCTATAAGTCATAATAGGGACAATTATAATCCTCGAAATTAAAAGACATGGAGCAACTAAACAATAATAGTAAACAAACCTGACGATAGCATGAAGGTCTTACAGCAAAGTCCATAGGGTAATCGTGCCACTCTTAGGTTTTAGAAACGAACTTCCTATAAGAGTAATAACACCGTAAGTCTAACGACTTAGTAAGTAAACCTCACAATTGGGTATGACATGAGCTCATTATTATTATACATAAATAAACGTGCAATTCCGGTATCATTGAAAAGAGGCGTTATCTCCGTTAATACACCATAAAAATATTGTTTGGTTAGTAAAACGTGGTTTATTCCCTAAAGGAATTGCCTAAGCATTTTAATACATAAAAACTAATGCTTATAGGTCGTAACTATCACGTATGGTCTACCCGAGATATTACCCATTCTTAGCAGGGTCGGCGCTGTGCTGAGGGACTTGTAATACAATGCCCGTGCCCTGACCATTGTATGCGACAATCCATAATACTAGCAGCTCAACCGACTTCGACCTTGGGTGGCCCACGCTACTAATGATGTACGTCATGTAGTAACCCCCCGTTAAGGCTGTGCCAGTCATGAAACAGCCCTTGGATCTAATAACGCACACATTTGACCATAGAATCAAGTCTATATAGTAAGCCCATGGCCATTATACCGCACGTACCTGTGTCCAAAGTCAAACAATGCATCTTATCAACAAGTTATTAAAGCAGTTATCAAGTTATTACAAAAATGTAGACATGTTCATATCATACTCGTTGTCAGTCAACTGAGATATTCCACATTTTTAAGGAAAGTGTT
>NC_081541.1:28867142-28900225 GCF_901000735.1 Corylus avellana | reverse complement strand
AAGAGGAATCAATTTGGCTCACAACAAAATAATCACTCAAGCACAGCCTCACACGAACTCTCTGGGGGTGAAAATTCATATCTCTCTCTCTTTGTAAAGATGTATATATACCCTGGACAAAACCCTAGACCTAACCCACTTAAAATCACGTTTTTTGGCCTAAAACTTACGGGGTGTCCGGACAGGTTAATGGGCTGTCCGGACAGGGCTTTACGGAGCAGAAACGGAGTTTCTGGAAATGCGGTCCGGACCTGGGGAAGGCCTGTCCGGACAGGGCATGCAATGGTGAAACAGCATTTTGGAAATGCTGTCTAGTCTTGATCAACAGCTCCGATCGATGGGCTTTATGGTCCGATTGAGCTAAAATTTTGCAGGGACGTTCATAACACATGGATCTACATTATGAACGGTGGAGATTGGATTCTGAGCATTCTGTACTAGTGTTTGAGCCCGTGAACAAAAGTCTCTGCATTTTGGAACTGAATTAAGCCAACACAAGAACTAACAGAAACAAGTATCTTTATTTCTTCTTGATAGCAACATGCCTTATTTGCATATTTTGTTATTGTATAGCATTTTATTTGACCTTCAACATTATTTACTTTATAGAGCAATCAAATTGAGATTTAGGTATGCTATTGTGTTTTGTTCATTAAGGAGTTTTTATACTCTGATAGCGTTATTAATTACGCTTCTTTTTGGAGCTAGTTATTTTATTGTAATTTCTTTGGTTGCCAGCATCATTGTTTGTGCTTGCTAATATTATTTACCCCTACTTGGGGGATCAGTGTGTTCCATGAACATTATTTTGATTTCTGAAAAATTTATATATAATAAAAACTATATATATATATATATATAATTTTCTCATATCATTAGCAAATATTTTTGATTTTTTTTTTTTGAATTTTTTTAAAATTCTTTTATTTTTAATTTTTTTTTTTCAATTCTCATATAATTAGCGGCGACTTTTAGGTCACCGCTAATGACCCCTCATTAGCGGCGACCCGTGGCCCATTTTACTATTTTTGCAGCGATAAAAAAAGTCATTAGCGGCGACAAAAAGTCGCCGCTATTTAGCATCAGTGGCCAATTACTTGCGGCCACTAAATAGCAGCCACTTGTCCCCGCTATTTGTAAATAGCGTCCACTTTTACCTCATTAGCGGTGACTTTGGGTCGCCGCTAATGACCCCTTTTTTTGTAGTGAGTGGCGACTTTACTGTCCCCACTAATAATGTAGATGCTAATGACCTAAATGCTTGGAGGGTATATTCTCACATCTATGAAAAAAAACAAAAAAAATAAATAAATAAACTTTGCTCAAGTCAGCCCTTACAAAGGTAGTGGCCTCATGCTAGTGCCACGAACAAAAGTCCAAATACACTTATTGATTTTCATTTTCTTAAGTGACATTTTTTAAAAAGGAGCCCTCACTTAAAAATACCTTTAATCAATGTTGATAATAATAGTTATCATTTTACTGAATTTTTGGAACAGAGTTTGCTACCAAGCACTTACCCAATTTCAAATTTTATCACTTTTGCATGTTCCCCCAAAAGTTCAAAACTCTCAATTTAATGTTTCAAACTTCTAATTTTTGCAATGTTACCTCTCTGTTAAGGTTTTCTTTTAAATCTTAGTGGAGGGATGTGAAATTTACAAAATACCATTAATTTTCCTTTCTAAAAAATTAAAAATGGTTTGGTGGCTCACGTGATCCACCTTGTGATCCATGGGTTAGTAGACCCACATACAACAAGGTCACCACCAGGCCCCTCCAGAGGTCTGGTCGTGAAGTACACCCACATTGGGGTCACCACCAGACCTTGCCATGGGTCAAGTCGTGACCGAGTCGTGCAATTATTCTTCATCCATAATTACTCAATGTGAGAGAGAGAGAGAGAGAGAAAGAGAGAGAGGATAAATATAAGAAACTTTACCGAAAGCGCTTTGGCAAAATTTTACCAAACAACCTATTTTTTCTTAAAACGGGCTTTTTAGGTAACAAACAGACTTTTAGGGGTGTGTACTGCACACTCAAACATGCTCTTAGTATACTTATCAGATATATATATATATATATATATATATATATATATATATATATATATATATAAATAGCCGAATCACCTTCTAGGTATTAGAATTGCGACACATGGCATAAACCATTTTTTTAAAAAAATCAAAACCGGATTTTTAATACATTATTTTAAAAACTGAACCGGTTCAGTTTGACGCCGTCTCTTTGTTCTCTCTAACGACAGAAACAACGTTCTCTCTTTCTCACTTTATTCTTTCTTCTCTGTTTTCCTCTTCTTCTTTTAAGGCATGCTCTCTCTCGCCCTCTGTCTCTGCTTTTTACCTCTAAGGCACATTCTCTCTCTTTCTCTTGCTCTCTATCTCTCTCTATTCTTCTCCAAGGTATGGGCTATATTTTGATGTCAATCCCAAAGGATGGAGGCTGTTTGATGATCTTTTGGAAAACACTGCCTTTGGATTGGAGACATTAACCCCTACTTTCCTGAAGGCATGGTGAGTTTTCTTGATTTTTGGCTCCTGGTGTTGCAACGAAGGGGCGATTTTTAACATTGATTTGGACCGATTTGGTATAATTTAACTGGTTTGTTTATATTTCCCAACCTCTCTAGAATTTTCTCCACCGACTTCAATCTCTATTTAACCTTAAATCCAATCCCAGCCTCTCTAGGATTCTCTCTACCGACCTCAATCTTTATATAACTCAACCTGCAAATAGGGTTTTCCCTACTCTCCACCGTCTCTTGACTTGTGTCTCTCTTTCTTGCTTCCAGGTTAGTTTCTTTGTATCTTTACGTTTTCTTTGATTACTGAGAAATATATATACATCTCCATGCATTGAAGTGCCAAAAGTTCTTCACCAACGCAAGGCCATCCGAATGCTCCTTGAAATCAATTATCCCGAGAGCCTTGTTTGCATGTTTGTTTGCAATTTTCCCAAGAGGGTTACTAGTAATTACCTAGTCTAACCAACTAGTGGCTAAATAGGAAATCACCCTTCTAAAGATTTTCAGAGTTAATGCATAGGAATGTGAAATAAATCTGAGAAATCTATAAGTCATAATAGGGACAATTATAATCCTCGAAATTAAAAGACATGGAGCAACTAAACAATAATAGTAAACAAACCTGACGACAGCATGAAGGTCTTACAGCAAAGTCCATAGGGTAATCGTGCCACTCTTAGGGTAATAGAAACGAACTTCCTATAAGAGTAATAACACCGTAAGTCTAACGACTTAGTAAGTAAACCTCACAATTGGGTATGACATGAGCTCATTATTATTATACATAAATAAACGTGCAATTCCGGTATCATTGAAAAGAGGCGTTATCTCCGTTAATACACCATAAAAATATTGTTTGGTTAGTAAAACGTGGTTTATTCCCTAAAGGAATTGCCTAAGCATTTTAATACATAAAAACTAATGCTTATAGGTCGTAACTATCACGTATGGTCTACCCGAGATATTACCCATTCTTAGCAGGGTCGGCGCTGTGCTGAGGGACTTGTAATACAATGCCCGTGCCCTGACCATTGTATGCGACAATCCATAATACTAGCAGCTCGACCGACTTCGACCTTGGGTGGCCCACGCTACTAATGATGTACGTCATGTAGTAACCCCCCGTTAAGGCTGTGCCAGTCATGAAACAGCCCTTGGATCTAATAACGCACACATTTGACCATAGAATCAAGTCTATATAGTAAGCCCATGGCCATTATACCGCACGTACTTGTGTCCAAAGTCAAACAATGCATCTTATCAACAAGTTATTAAAGCAGTTATCAAGTTATTACAAAAATGTAGACATGTTCATATCATACTCGTTGTCAGTCAACTGAGATATTCCACATTTTTAAGGAAAGTGTTCGTAAGTGTTTACTTACCTCGTTCACCTGTTCGAGTCCTCTAACAGCACAAAACCCTACTATAACGAAATACGATACATCGTTATGCACAGAACTAAAGGACTTCTACGAGTATGGTGCTAAGTTCTATCTAACAAAAGGGATTGCTGGACCCTAAGTTTGCACAAGTGGAACTAAGGGGCAAATACCTTGTCCCTGGTCGTACATAAGGCCTCGAAAGCGTACATCCAGCCAGTGAGTTAGTTATTTCGGCCAATAACTCCTAACTGTGTTTTGAGGCTTCTATTCTATCTAAGGGTTGATACATCTCATCCTAGGCTACCAAGCAAACACATACATCGTAAGAAAATTGAATATCATGCAACACAAAGAATCAAAGAGACACTTTAAAGTCCTTTGAAAACATTTCTTGGTTTTGTAAGAAAATCTGTACAAGAGCTTGTCATGGCATCTTTAAAACTTATAACATAAGAAAGGCAGTAAGAACAACATGAAAGTTATGGAAATGGGCAAGGAGTTACCTTAGAAGATGGCCAATTCCTCCAATCTCCTCCTTTCTCCACAAAATCACTCCTCACACTAGGTTTTAGGGTTTCTTGAGTGTAAGGGTGGCTGAAAGTCGAATGGGGACCTTATATAGGAGATTGAGGCATAGTGTTGTCTGGAAAATGGGATAATGGGTTAAAAATGATTTTCAGGGTGTCAGCGTACGTACGGGTACTATTACACATTGGGTAAAAGGGTTCAGGTGTACGTTTTGGGGTATTGCCCACTGGGTCAAAGATTGGTCAACATACGTATAGATGGTCCCCTTGGCGTACATCCTCACTGAAGGCAGGTGCGTACGTACGTGTACTATTGGGTGTACGTAAGGTCAGAAAGGGTGAAATTTAGGTTTTGTTTCAAGGCTTTTTAGGAAATCTTGGTTATGTGTGAGGGCTTAGGTCATTTGTTTTAAAACTATACTTTATGAAATTTTTACCATAATGAGTCTTTAATAAAAATGGTTTTTTTTATTCGAGTATCACACTTCCATCAGGATGAGCCTGATCAGAACTAGTTTCTCTCGTGTTAAACTAGCCTGTTTGGACAAGATCACTTACCGTCTGGACGGCCCATAGCTTCTAAGTCTAAATTCCTTGTAATTGTGTTTCAATTAGTCTAGGGGTCCTTACGCTATTTAAATAGATTATGAATTTCTTCCTTAGAATTCATGAGAGGCTGAGCTAAGAGAGTTTTATATATGTGAGCTAGAAAGCATCTCTCTTAGTGTGATTGTTAGATTGAAGTAGTTCCTTGATAAACTACGGTTGAGAAGTCTATCGGCAAGGTCCGGCAAAGGAAAATCACATGAAGAAGATTGTGAGCTAGGAGACAAGTTCAAGGCATGTCGATCTTACAAAGCCAAGGACTTGCAAAGGATTGTAAGTGTCCATGTGTCTGTAATCTCTGGAATATTTTCTTAATAGTGATTTCTTGAGTTTGGCTTTCCCGGAAAGGTTTTACTTTTAGAACGGTTTTTAAAAAGGTTTCTTCTTTGTCACCAAAATATATGTGTTTGCTTAATTTACTACTTTACGTATTTTGGTGATTGATTGCAAAATTTTAATTCCACATATATTGGTTGAACACTCAGATTATCCCTATTTGAGTGTGTATTGGAGTCTTCTTAGTTTTTCAACTTTGAATATATATATATATATATATATGTGAACGTTTTAGAGATGGGTTGGCCTTTGATTTTTCATTAAAGAAACACTGATGGGGATTACGATCAGAATTAGGAAGACTTGAAAGTTGGAACCACTTTGTACCCACTCTGTTCTTTGTTAGGGATATTAAATTTGTGTTCACTTTGAATATTAAATTTGTGCACGGAAGAAGAAAAGAGCTTCAATAACTTATTTCCAAAGTGCTGGCAAATCGCATGAAAAAAATCTTGCCCCTTGTCATTGCCCCTACGCAAAGTGCTTTCATTCCAGGGCGCCTTATCTCGGATCATGTACTTGCAACCTATGAAACCTTACATACGATGCATACGGGGATGTGGGGAAAAAAAGCTTTTATGGTTGTAAAGCTCAATATGAGCAAAGCATATGATAGGGTAGAGTAGGGTTTTTTAGAGGTTGTGATGAAACGTATGGGGTTTAATGAGCAATGGATCTCTCTTATCATGATGTGTGTAAAATTGTTACAATACTCGATTATTGTAAATGGGAATCCCTATGGGCTTATTACCCTTACTTGGGGTATTAGGCAAGGGGATTCCATATCACCCTACTTGTTTCTCATTTGTGCAAAAGCCTTGAGCGACATGTTAACTTGTGCAAGTAGGGATGGGTTGTTGACAGGAGTCCCCACTTCAAAAAGAGGCCCTAAAATAAGTCACGTTTTTTTTTACAGATGACAACTTGTTGTTTTGTAGGTCAAAGCTTGCTCAATGGAATCATTTGTCCTCCATCTTGCATGCATACGAAGTGGCATCGGGGCAAAAAATGAACAACAATAAGACGGCCATCTTTTTTAGTAGAAATGCCACCACTAAGGACAAAAAACAAATACAGAAGATAGTGGGGATTCCCATAAATCAACACTATGACACTTATTTTGGGCTGCCCGCTTTGGTGGGACGGTCACGTATAAGGGCTTTCAAAAGTATTAAGGAAAGAGTGTGAAAACGTCTCCAGGATTGGAAGCTCAAATTCCTGTCTCAAGTGAGGAAAGAAATACTATTAAAGGTTGTGGTTCAAGCGATCCCTACCTATTTTATGAGTGTGTTCAAGCTACCAAATGTGCTGTGCCTGGAGATAAATTGATTGATGATGAGATTCTTTCAGGGCCACCAAGAGAAGGACGAACGGATCCACTGGATGAGTTGGAGCAAGATGGGCTTGTCTAAGGCTCATGAAGGTATGGGTTTTGTGACTTTGTCTATTTTAATCAAGCTCTATTGGCTAAACAAATTCGGTGTCTCTAGAAAACACCTGATAGTCTAATTGCGAGGATTATGAAGGTCAAGTACTATCCGGGTTGTTCGGTTCTTGATGCTCTCTTGGGGAAAAAACCTTATTTTGCTTGGAGGAGTATTCAAGGGACGTGTGACCTAGTTCGGGAGGGACTGATATGGAGAGTTGGGAATGGGAAAACAGTTCGCATTTGGAAGGATAGGTGGCTTATGTCCCCAACTACGTATATGGTGCGCTCTCCTCTATTGGTACTTGATCCAAACGCTACAGTTAGTCAACTTATAAATGTGGATACAAAATGGTGGGATCAAACACTCTTGAATCAAATTTTCTCTATGGAGGAGATTCTTTCTATACAATCGGTGCCAATAAGTTTGACGGACCAAGATGATGCTCATGGAGGGGAACAACAAGAGGGGTTTTCTTGGTAAGAAGCACATACCATATGCAAAAAGAACGTGAAGCGATTAAGAAGGCAAAGGGATCTTCTTGGGCTCGTGATAGCACCATATGGGGTATCCTTTGGCAACTTAATATTCCTGATGTGGGAAAGCACTTTCTTTGGTGTGCGTGCCATGAGATCCTTCATACTAGAGTGAATCTATGCTCTCGGAAAGTGATTACAAACTCTAGCTGTCCAATCTGTGAGAAAGAGGATGAAACTACATATCACATCGTGTGGCAATCCCCTTCTGCAAGGCATGTCTGGGGTGCAGGGTGTATTAAATTCCAAAAGAGTTGCTTTGTTGGGCCAAAATTCCGAATGGTGCCTGAAGGGATGCTAGATAAATGTGATTGGACGAAATTCTCTTAATTCGTGGGGATAGCTAGGCGTATCTGGCTTAGACAAAATGAGGTGATTCACGGTAGGCCTTTCTTGCACCCAAACATTATTACCCAGCAAGCAGTACAGGCAACAGATGATATGCAAGCATTGAAGGATGATTTGATGAGCAAGAACGCAATCTCGGAAGCTACAGCAACTACCACGTGGAAGGCTCCTCCCTTTGGATGGTTCAATGCTAACTGGGACGCCAGTGTTGACAAAAAGCGGGGAAGAGTGGGGTTAGGGGTGATTATTCGGGATCACCAACGGAAAATGTGGGCATCGAAGTGCATGACCCGTGATGGAATTCTGGATCCCATGTCTGCAGAGGCGATGGTGGCTATTGTGGCTGCCCAATTTTGCAATGAGCTAGGAATGAGACAGGTTCAAATGGAGGGAGACGCAAAAAATGTGGTTGATGCGGTAAATTCACGGGTTCCTGATGAGAGTAGTAGGGGTCATCTTGCGGCAGATATCCTCTTGGCACTTAGTTCTCTCGTGGCATGGGAGATAGGACATGTTCGTAGAGAAGGGAATAATATGGCTCATGTTTTAGCAGCCATTGCTATGCACGAAAACTTCAATAGGGTTTAGCTTTATGACCCCCCGGATTGTATACGTGATTCTTTGCATGCAGATATTTCTGCTATGCACTCTTTGATATAATACAATGCGGTAGCAACTTTTTCTAAAAAAGAAAGGGCTGTCAAAAGCCATTAAAAGCTCAAAATCTCCTTATCTGATTGTCTAAATTCATGGCATATATTCTTAAATCACGTGTTCTTATTATGTTTTTATAATGATTAATGGGGATTGGGATGAGTATTAAATATGCTTGATTCTATATATGGGTTATATAATTTTAGTTTATTTGGAAGCAACCATATATTCCTGATAGTGCTCAATAGGATCCTACTCATCGAGATAAGTCATCAAAAAAAAGTTTCTATAGGTGTTTGATTCATAGAGGTTTTGAAGGTGGGTTTTGTTTTAACTGAAAGTTGACGGCTTTTGTTGATTGCTATCCTTCTCCAGGTTCAATTCTTCTCAAGAAGGAACCAAAGGGAAATCACATGTGATAGTTTTCTCTAAACAATGTTATTAGCTTTGCATGTATGTGTTTGATATGTAGGCATTTTGGGCATATTGTATATATTTATACAATTTCTTCAAATCCTTCTAATGGGTTTTTTCATTTTGATATGTACATCCTAAGCGAACCCATCGTTTTCACATTCAACTTTTATTTCTATACTTCTTGACGGTGGATATTGATTGGAGAGTGAAGCAAATTTTTCCACTCCTACCTAACAAGATGATGTCTTGATAAGGCGGGATAATGAGAGCAAGACGATGATATATATATCAAGGATGAGGAAAAAGAAAGTAGGGAATTTAGCAGCTCTCTAGTGCGAGTTGAAAAACAAAGACAGTTAGAACGGCTAACTGTTCTGGTAGAGGCTGACGTGGCAGGCGGTTAATTCTTTCTGTATCGTTAACAACTTTGCTAGTGGGAAGATCATAAAGTTGACAAACATATATAACCATATGCCAATTTAGGGGAAAATATTGCTCCACTGATCCCCTGGGGTTTCATTTTTAAAGGAAGATCAATGAATATGATTTCTCGAGCTGTGCCACTATAAAGTACTTTATATAAACGCTTCGTTGAAGATACTCTTAAGAACCTTATAAATCATTTTTAGTACCTGGAAAACTGTGTAAAGAAAAAGTCAGTCCGTTTGGTGACAAATTCAAAAAATATTTCTTTAACTTTTTGTGCTAAAAAAAGGCCATAACACACTTTTGAGAAAAGACTAAAAATGAAGTTTCTTCTACAAAACTCTTTCTAAATTTAAAAATTCTATTTTCCAACACAACACTTGGCAAAAGTGCATTTGAAGCTATGATCATATCTTGGTTCAATAGAGTGTATCTCATTTTGCCATAAAACATGATTATATTTCTAGATGTTATCTTCTATTAGTCCTAGGTCTGACAAAAACAACCCTAGAGCATGAAAACAAGAGCTATCAGACACTGTAACACTTCTAACCATACGTTCGGGCTCTATGCCGTACGTCCGCCTAGAAGGTTTCAAGTAGAACCTTATTTTGTCCATTCGTCCTCCTATCCTCCCAAATCGATTTCTAAGGCTACCAAAAAGCTTTCTAAGACTACTTATCTCAAAATAATGTCTCCATGCAATAGAAAACACAATGGAATGCTAAGCCCAACTATAAACAAGATCAATGGTATAACATGTCTAAAGTTTTAAACCAACGTCTAAGCTACTCTAGATAGCATTAAAAGAGCATAAAGACTTAGAAAAAAAGTTAAGCATAGAGGGTTACCTCCTAGAAGCAATCTTCAAGAAATCACCTCTCCTTTTCCACAAAACACACAATCTCACAAGAACACACTCACAAAAGGCTGGGAGCCTGGGGGCGAGTTTAAACGAGAAAAGGGCGAGGGCATAGTTAGTATTTATAGAGGAAAAAAGCTGGAGACGCTCACCAACTCTTCTGAAAGTAGCGGATGTTCGGTATTATTGGGGCGTACGTTCGGTACTATTTACATAGCGGTCCAAAGGCTGTAGCGTAGGTCCAGGTAATATCTAAAGGTTTTCCAAAAGTATCGTACGTCCGGTGGTCCCCCATCGTACGTCCTTGTACGCCTGAACCCCCGCATACATCCTCTACTAACGATAGGAGCGTACGCCTGACAACCCTAGCGTACGTCCAGTCAGAAAGTCCAAAATGTCCAAAGTGCCCTTCCAGCTGTTCCTAGTGACCCAAAACTCAAATTAACCCTCTAACTAAGCTACCTAAGTTTAGTTAATTATTTGGGTCACTACAGTAATAACCACTCCCACCTAATTATTCATCCTCGCTCATGAGGGCATATCTAGAGAGAAGAAACTTCTTATTCAAAACAAAAAACAGAAACAAACAACTAGCAAGTAGCAGCAGCCGCCGGAGAGGAGATGAACGGCACAACACGGTGGAAGGTGAACAGACGCATAGTGGAGAGGTTGAAGTTGTTGATCTAGTCAGAGAACACCTACAAACATAAATAAAAAAAAAAAAAAAATTAAAAAAAAAATAAATAAATAAAAACCCAGAAGGGGAAGGGGAGGGTAGGAGCAGAGAGTAGAAGGGAAATGGGAGAGGAAGAGAGAGCAGATCTTCTCCCTCCTCTCAAATATGTTTTCTGAGGATAAAAACCTTAATTCCTCTGACCTATTTCAATAAGTGACAAATATCATTTAACATCTTTGGGTTTCTGAAAAATTTATTTTTAGGATCCTAAATTAGTAGAATGACAATAAATGACTGTTAAAAATATTAGGGAAAATTTCAGAAAGCTCTCCCTACCTTTCAGCCGTTTTGACAAGCACCCCCTGAATGTTCAAAATTCTCACTTAGGCCCCCTAAACTTTGGTTTGCTCTCACTTTGGACCATTTTAACGTTAAAGTCAAACAATTTGACTTTTTATACCAATTTTACCCTCAACCAAAACTACGTCGTTTTGGACTCCAAAACTATACCGTTTTGGGCTTCAAAACTATATCCCCACTCAACCCAAAACAACGTCGTTTTGAGCATAATATTAATATTAATATTAAAAAAATAAAAAAAGCTGAAATCGGGGTGGCTCGGCCACCCCCTGGCCGGTCTGGGGGTGGCCAGACAACCCCCTTGGCCATGGGGGCGGTCCGGCCACCCCCAAAAGGCCAAAAAAAAAAGGGAGGGGGGATCGGTGTATTTGGGGTAGTTTCCACACCCCATATCGGGCACGCAGACAAGTGGTCGAACCACTTTGAAATGGGGTGAGTCTGGCCAACTCCAAAAGCACTGTATCCCCTTTTGCTGGGGAGGCCTGACCACCCCTTTGGCTGGCTGGGTGGTCTGGACACCCCGTGATCACAGCCACCCTCTTGGCCAAAAAATGGGTGGTCCACACCCATTTTGGCCCAAACCCACCTCGATTTCAAAATTGCTTTTTTAAAAAATATATATATATATATATATATATATATATATATATATATATATTGCTTTTCTTTTTTTTTTATAAAAAAGATAAAAAAAATAAAATAAAATAAATTAATGCCTAAAATGACGTTGTTTTGGGCTAGGTAGGTGTTGTAGTTTTAGGACACAAATCGACGTAGTTTTTGGGGAGGGTAAAATGGGTATAAAAAGTCAAATTGTTTGACTTTAACGTTAAAATGGTCCAAAGTGAGAGTAAACCAAAGTTCAGGGGTCTAAGTGAGAGTTTTGAAAATTCAGGGGGTGCTTGTCAAAACGGTTGGAAGTTCAGGGGGCTTCCTGAAATTTCTCCAAAATATTAAATAAAATATGTGAGATGAAACTTGAAACTTATTGAAAAAGGTTGGAGAAAATTTATGTCCTTCATTCAAAAAGCAAGTAACCCAATCCTTATTAAAAAGTAAAATTAAAACATATGCATAATTAAAATAATAATTTTATTAATTTTCTCTTGCATCATCGGCCCAATGGGCTTGACTTTGAGCGATGCCTTTCCCTTCAAAAGAAAATGTCGGGAAGAAAAGCATCATCCAAGTCTATTTTGACTGCGGTGTCTTCTTACACAATGTATGTAAAGCAAAAGTCAAAGAAAAATCTAAAAAGTGTGCGCTAACCAAAAAAAAAAAAAACATAAGAAGAAGAAACCTATATGTGAATTAAAATAATTATATATATATGGAAGTGTTTATCTTTTTCTTTTTTAGATGAATTTTAAGCTTTCATTAAAAAAAAAAACATGAAACAAAAAATACGAATCTCGGTTTCTTATTCTAAAGAAGATTGGGTTGGAGGAATTTTTTTCAACTCAGTCTATAAAAGTAACATGTATCATTTTTTTTAATAACATGCGATATGCATATAAGTTTTTAGTAAAATTTATTTAAACTTTGTTCCTGCTATTAAAAAAATATATGCAACTTACATGTTCAAATAACATATGTCATTTTTATAAATTGAGTTGGAGGAAATTGCTCCAACCTAATTTGGATGAAAACTTTATCCCTAAAACTACCTCATCTAGAATACATTAAAAACACTTTTTATCTCTGGCCAATCAGAAATTGACACAAATGTCCTCCAAACTAGTTGGAGGAAATTTAATTCAACCTACTCTAATCAGTGTCAAGTGTCTTCTAATATGTTTGAGTTTCTCAACAATTAATGTTTAGGTTTCTAGGTTAGTAAAACACTATTAAATGACTGTTAGGAATATTAAAGAACATGTGAGAGGTGATACATGGCACTTATTATAGTAGGTTGGAAGAAATTTCCTCCGAACTTGTTTAGAGGAAATTTCTGTCCATCAGAAATATAAATGAAAACTTCACTCATCACCTTTTATCTTTCATTACTTTTACAATAATACCCTTAAACTTTAATAAGTGTTAATTTAGGATTATCATATCTTAGAAGTGAATTTGGACGGTAGGGTTGGCATTACAAACTTTTGAAAGATGGTAACTATAAATTGACACTTTTTAAAGTTTAAAGGTAAAATTGCAAAAGTCATCAAAGATCAAGGTGGTAAGTGAAGTTTTCTCGAAATATAATAAAAAAAAATAAAACAAAAAAGAAATCAAGAATAGTACAATTAATCGACCCAACATTATAGCATCCAATTTAGGGTGTGTTTGGCAACCCATTTTTCCTTTGTAGCTGAAATGATTGACCAGTGAAGAAGTTTTGTTTTGTAATTTTTTTTATTTGAATAGTAATAAAAAGTAAATGATGTGATATAAAAAGTAAAAAAAGTTATAATGTTAATTTTTTTTTGGGAAATTGTGCATAAACAGAAACAAGAGGATGAAGGGGTAAAAATGGAAGTCATTATTAGACGGTAACTGCCAAATTGTTAGTAGGAGAAAAGTCTAAGAAAAGATAGTTTAATCACAACATATACGAAAAAACTCGAACACATAGGGGCAATTCAAATGCTTACTGTTAAAATAGTAGCATCAGTCACTAATCAAATGCAACCGCAACTATAGCGTTTGGTGGCGGCAGTGCTTGGTGGAAGGGAGCAGCGTGGGATCAAGAGGAGTAGCTTGCCAACCTCAAAGACCGGTGGCGGTGCGGGTGGCATGGGAGAGGCGGACAGGGGAAAGATTTTGGGAGAAAAAATGAAAAATTTCAAACCATAACTTGCTTTACTCTAATAAGCGATTTTGAATTTATTTTATTTTTACTAATAGCAGAACCTTGGTTCTTTTTCTTTTCTTTTTTTTTTGTAAAAACAACTTCATTCAACAAGCAGCAAAGTTACAGAAGCACATTACAGGGAAACGGAAAAAAGAAATAGAAAAACCAACAAAGGAGGGCAACAGGCACCTCTGAGAACAGAAGGAGATCCAAGGAAAACATTTGGGAATGCAGTTTTTAGCCGCGGCCCATTCAGATGGATATAACCATCCTGAGTAAAAAGAACTCCAATACTTAGATCTAATTTGATTTCCTAAGAAGCCAAACAGACCAAGAGATAATAGGGGTGTCAATACGGTTACAGTTAGCGGTTATTAGCAATAACCGCTAACTGTAAACGCTTTAGCGGTTAGTAGATTTTACTAACTGCAACCGCTAACCACTAGGCAGTTAGCGGTTAGCTACTAGCCGCCAGTTAGCGGTTAGTAAAATAGGTAACCGCCCCTTAACCACTTTTTCAAAAATTGGGATTTTTTTTTGGCTTTTTTTGAGTGTTTTTGGGCTTTTTTATTACTGTAGCAATTTTTACCCTCATTTGTTTTTTGTATTTTTAGTGTCTTCTTAGGCCCAATTGCTATAAAAAAGAGCCCATATTGAAAAATCAAAAATATTCGACCCCAAATTTACATTTACTTGTACTTAATCATAGCCGGTTAACTTTAAAAAAAAATAAAAAATAAAAAAAAAAACACACTACAAAAATATAATTTTTTTGTAACGGCCTATTAGTGACGTATTAAGCCTGTTGACACGTTACTAACGGTTAGTAACGTGTCATTAGTAACGTGGCTGGCAGGTTGCAAAATTGGAAGTTACTAATGGGAATTTAGTAACGTGTCAATTTCTGACACGTCACCCTTTAGTAACGTGTCAGAAATTGACACGTTACTAAAGTTTAGTAACGTGTCAAACTTAACACGTTACTAAGCTTTAGTAACGTGTCAATTTCTGACACGTTACTAAAGTTTAAAAAATGAATTAAAAAAAAATATTTCAAATTTATTTCTGGATTTTTTTTTTCAAATAATATCATGGAATTCCAAACCCAGATTTCAAATAAAATCATATTCAAATTTGATTTTCAAAATTCCAAACCCAGATTTCAAATAACATCATATTCGAATCTAATTTTCAAAAATTCAAACCCAGCAAATAAAAATTTATTTGACAAAAAAAGAATTAATTGAACTTGGAATAGATCAATAGATTCAAACTCAGCAGCAAAAATTAATTTAAGCAAAAAATTTCAAAAGTTTTGAACTTAGAATCTAATTTTACTACTCACTCACTGTGTGGAGTTGGAAACCTACAACACCAAAAATCAGAAACCTACAACACCAAAGAACCAGAAAAATCAGTAGGTTTAAAAGTTAAGACAAATGACAAAAAAATCAATAAGAAAAATTACTCATTAAAGTATATAATGTCTGATCCTTAAGTGGATTCAACCTGAAAAATCAAACCAAACCAACCAAAAAATTCAGACCCAGAAAAATTTCAAACCCAACAGCAAAAGAAATTTCAAAATTCCAAACCCAGCAGCCAAAACAAATTTCAACACCCCAAACTCAGCAGAAAAAAAAAAAATGTTAGATCTTCGATCGCTTCTCTTTTTCATCTTCTTCTTATCTTCTCTTTTTTTCTCTTCTCCTTTTCTTTTTCTTCTTCCCATATGAGAGAAGAGAGAGCTGCCATGGGCGTGAGAGCAAAAGAGAGAAAAAGAGAAGAAAGAAGAAGCACGGCCAGGATGAAGAAAAAAGAGGGAAGAAATAAAAAAAATAATTGACAACTTTAGTAACGTGTCAAATTTGACACGTTACCATTTGGTAACGTGTTAGCTTTGACACGTCACTAAATGGTAACGTGTTAAATTTGACACGTTACCAATGGGAAATTTGAAAAAATAAATAAAAAAAATTTGAAAACTTTAGTAACGTGTCAAATTTGACACGTTACCAAATGGTAACGTGTCAAAGCTGACACGTCACTAAATGGTAACGTGTCAACTTTGACACGTTACTAAAGTTGTCAATTTTTTTTTTTAATTTTCGGAACAATGACGTGTCAAATTTGACACGTTACCATTTTGTAACGTGTCAGCTTTGACACATCACCAAATGGTAACGTGTTAACTTTAACACGTTACCAAATACTTTGGTAACGTGTGAAAAAGTGCCACGTCACCAAATAGTGACGTGTGAAAAAATCCTGCACAATAGGCACGTTACTAATAACACATTTTTTTGTAGTGACACAACATTTTTTTTTAAAAAAATCAACACAACATATAAAACAATTTCAACACAATTGTCACAACATATAAAAAAAGTTCAAATAAAACATATGATATATATGATTATATGTATTATTTGTTATTATATAATCATATGATTTAATGATCAATTCATCATGTGATATAATCATATCAATTATAGTGATAATATTACTAAAATTAGAATGATAATACATTAATACTTCAATTGTGTTTATAAGTAACACATTGTTTAATACAATGTCAATTACTTAATTTGATATTATACGAATCACATTATCATTGTACATTAATATTGTGATTCACTTGAATAAAGTATTTTAATTGTCATTGAATCATATGATTAAGTATTGATATTATACATTTATATTATTCATATGCATATATGTATGATTATAATTTATAACATATATAGACTTATAAGTTTATAACATACATTGGAACTAAGTCTCTAGGTACTTAAGTGTTGTATTAGTATGAATTAGTATACTTATGACTTATGTCATATTATATATGTATAATTTGTTATTATATAATCATATAAATTAGAATGATAATACATTAATACTTCAATTGTGGTTATAAGTAATACATTATCGAATCTAATGCCAATTACTTAATTTGATATTATACGAATCACATTATCATTGTACATTAATAATATGATTAACTTGAATAAAGTATTTGAATTGTCATTGAATTATATGATTAAGTATTGATCTTATACTTTTATATTATTCATATGCATATATGTATAATTATAATTTATAACATATATAGACTTATAAGTTTATAACATACATTGGAACTAAGTCTCTAGATACTTAATTGTTGTATTAGTATGAATTGGTATACTTATTATGAGTTATGTCATATTATATATGTATAATTTGTTATTATATAATCAAATGATTTAATGATTTAATGATCAATTGATCATATGATATAATTATATAAATTATAGTGATAATATATTAATACTCAAATTGTGAATTTAATTATCTAAAAAAAATATCATGATTTAATGATAAAGTGATTATGTTATATGTATAAATATTATTATAATTATAATTATAAAAATATATTATATAAAAAGGCGGTTAGCAGTTATCGGTTACGGTTAGTAAACCTAATAACTTCTAACCGCTAACCGTTAGGCGGTTATAGCGGGTAGCCGTTTAACGATTAATACGGTTAAGCGGTTAAGCGGTTAACGGTTAGCGGGCGGTTTCTAACCACCTGCATTGACACCCCTAAGAGATAACAACTTAGACCTAGTCTAGCATCCGAAGAAACCGAAAAAAAGACTAAGAAGAGCAAGAACAGCGAAAAAGAGATCTCCAACCCAAACAAATAGTCTAAAGCCCAAACAGATCGAGTTAAAAAGAAAATAACAGGACAACATAGATAACAGAAAAAACTCGTAAAACTACAACTTAGGCGGAGGAATGCTTCGTGGTGATGGTGGAGGCTCTAGTTCTGTAAACCTGGACATATCACCTAATCTGAACACTTTTAGGAGAAAGACATGTTCCCTAACATTAATCCGAAATATATATATATATATCTCGATCGAGTTCAAGCGGTGACCTGGCCGCGTCTTGCGAGTCCTAACCGAGTCCGGCAAAGTCCTGGCGAGTCCCGACAATGGCTCAGTTGAGTCTCGGGGAGTCCCAATGAGTCCTAGTGGTGCTCCAATTGGGTCCCAACAGGGTCCCGGCAGTGTCCCAACCAGGTTTCAGCGAAGTCCAGGTGGTGGCTCGGCCGGGTCTCGACCAGGTCCCAACCTCATCTTGGCATGTCTTGGTGGTGTCTTGACTGGGCCTCGGCGGTGTCCCGGTTGGGTCCAGTTGGGTCTCAACAATGGCCCCGTGAAGTCCTAGTGGGCTTCTGACGATGTCCTAGCTATGTCTGTCAATTTGAGTATGAGATGTTCAACTTCGAAAAATTGTTAACGGTTTTATAAAATGGAAACCATTTTACAAAAATTAAAGAAGCTTTTTCTTGGTCATGCCAAAAATATTTTATGTTGATTATTATTTTCCGTCGCACGAAACACCAAAAAATACAAAAAATATTTTTCAAAAATCATTTTAGTTCAAAACTAACATAGTCATAGTTATTTTAATTTGCATATAAGTTTATAATTATTATTATTATTATTTTCCTAGAACACACTTTTTGGACTTTACTTTTATTTTTGCTTTAGATACATTGTGTAACAAGACACCCCAACCCAAATGAAATATGATTTTCTCCAGTTCATTTGAACTGGATAATATCCAGTTAATTATAGTGGAAGCGTATTTTTGTCTTTTCACTTTTTGAATGAACAAAAATACCCCTCCATTATAACTAAAGAGATATTATCCGATTCAAATGAAATAAAGAGGATCCTAATTCAGCTGAAATAGGCAAATAGATTGGATGATGCTTTTCTTCCGGACATTTTCTTTTTCGAGGGGAAGGCATCACTCAAAGTCTAGCCCAGTGGGCCTAGATTCGTCTCCTTTTTTGTTGTTGTTGTTGAGGTAAAAATCATTTAAAACAAGTATAGGGATGGTTGGTTTCGTGGGAAGACAAGTAATGAAATAAGCCTTTTGCTTTAATATCCTTTTTTTGCTTTCTCCTTTAAAGAATTAATTTCACTTTTTAAAGTGAGATTAGAATTCTTTCGTTCATAAAGAGAAGATACTTTGCTTGAGTTCCAGGTCTTGTATGGAATCCATTCTCTTAATTGTCATGACCATGATCTTATATATACAAGCACATAATCCATGCATAGCGCGAGATTCTTTATTATAATTTAATTTTAAAATTTAAACGCATCTACATCTTATTTTTTATGTGAAAAAATATATCATGCACCTTTTAACGAAAATACATACTAAAGATTATACACTAGTATATTATTGAACATGCACTTTTTTTTTGAAGTTATACTGAACATGTACTTAATGACACAATCACACACATATGAAAACATAAAATCATTGAATTTAGTTTAATTTATATAAACTAAAATATGGTAAAATCTTTGTTCCAGTCGGAGTAGTTTAAAATGAAAAGAAGTATTAAGAGAGAAAAAAAAAATAGCAAGAATAAAACTTGGATTCTGATTATCAAAGTATTAATAGAAAATTAATAATAATCTATCATATTGTTGGTGTGATACTTATTATATTTCAATACAAATAAAAACTCAAATATTTCTGAACATTCAAAAAAAAAAAAACACAGCAATTCTATGCTTAATTATCTATTTCAAAATTTTTAATTATACAACCATGCCAATGCATAACACCAAACTATCTTTTAAAACGTATGATTGAAGGCATAAAACCAAACTGTTAAAACAGATTCTAAATCAACAATCTACAAATACAGTTAGTACTGAATTACGATTGTTTGGGGAGTTTTGTGTTATTTTTACTAAGTAGCACAAAATATTAATTTCATATCTATATATTGATAGATAAATACATTTTTTTTTTAATCTTTTTTCGTTAAACTGATACATAAAAGGTTAAGAATAAGAATTACCTCGGGAGTAAACTTTTAGGTTATTATTGTTGAAGAGTGGAGAGAGAGCAAAAAAAAAAAAAGTTAATTCTTAGAGTCGTAGTTTTTATCAAATAAAAAACATACACAGGGAATGTTAAGAAGAAGAATTACTTTATGTTGAATTCTTAGGTTGTTCCAGTTGAAGAGTGGAGAGAGAGACGTGGAAAGAGAGAAAAATAAAAATTGGTAAAGTCCACATACCCTTCTCAAACTATCACCTAATTGACAATACTCTTCAAACTTTCAATTATGACAAAGTCCCTCCAAACTATTAAAACATTGTCAATGTCCCCACTGTTAAATTACTAGTCCACGATAGGAAAAGGTTTAATCACTTAATCAATACTTTAATACACCCCTCACGTGTGGGCTCAAACTCCCTTTTAATAGGTGAGGTCCAACACGTGAAATATTTAATTTAAATGAGGGGTGATTTGACGGAGTTAAGGTTCGATCCCATGACCTTCGGCTCTAATACCATGTTAAATTACCAGTTATCCCAAAAGCTTAACTTGATAGGAAGAGGTAAATTTAATCACTTAATCAATACTTTAACACCCACAATGACGAAACCACCCTTAGTAAAATAAAAAAAAAAATAAAAAACGAAAACTTCTAGAAAAAAACCTAAAACTAAAATAAATAAATAAACAATTTTTTAATAAAAATTGAAATTTTTCGTTTTTTTTAATTTTTTTATAAAAAATTCCGTTTACAAAAAAATAAAAAATTTCGTTCAAAAAAATAAAAATTTTCGTTTTTTAAAACATAATCTTTTTCTTTTTAAATAAAAATTTCCGTTTAAATTTTTATTTAAAAAAAAATCATTTTTTTTTTAAAAAAAAAAAATCTCTTCTTTTAAATTTTCATTTTTTTTTTTTTTTTTTTCAAATTAGGAGTAATTCCCCCCATGAACTACCACTCGATTACTATATACCCCCATCAACTACCAACTTTACATTACGACCTTATCAAACTACTATTTCGTTATCAAAACCCTCTTCCATCAGTCAAGGTCGTTAAGTCGGACAGTTAACCCATCATGTGCGAGTAAAGTTAGTAGTTGATGAGGGTATATGGTAATCGAGTGGTAGTTCATAGGGAAATGACTCGATTACCATATACTCCCATCAACTACCAACTTTACATTACGACCCCCATCAAATTACCATTTCGTTATCAAAACCTCATTCCGTCAGTCAAGATCGTTAAGTCGGACGGTCAACCCATCATGTGCGCGTAAAGTTGGTAGTTGATGGGGGTATAATATAATTGAGTGGTAGTTCATGAGGGAAAGGATAACTACCCCCAAAAAAATGCATACGCGTTCAAGGCATGTGACACGCACATGATGGATTGACCGTTCGACTTAACGACCTTAACTGACGGAATAAGGGTTTTGGTAATGAAGGGGTAGTTTGATGGGATTGTAATGTAAAGTTGATAGTTAATCGCGGTATATGGTAATCAAGTGGTAGTTCATGGGGAAAAATGATAATTACCCCTTCAGATTATATGGGTATTTTTATCTTGTTCAAAAATCTATAGGGGCATGCATTTTTAACTTTTTGCTAGCCTTGGGGGACATTGACAATGTTTTTTTAGTTTGGATGGGACATTTTTTTGGGGGGGGGTATGTGGACTTTCCAAAAAAAAAAAGTTAAAACATTATTGTAGAATTTGGTAAATATTAATTCCTCAATATAATTTGATTTGTATTTATTGTATAATTTGGTAAATATTAATTCCTCAATATAATTTGATTTGTATTTATTGTATAATTTGATTTTCATTTATTTGTTTCTTTATTTGATTTTTGAACATTAATAATAGTTGATCTATTAAGGAATTTATATATTGTATATATCTAACTGGTGGCTATATATGCAGTGATTAGTGCAATAAATTATTAAAAGGACACTTGCCACAATTCTAGATTACCTTTAAAAGTGATTAGGCTATTATATATACTAGCTTTTTTTTTTTTTTTTGAAATTCTAATCTCATTGATTCATATCAAAACGGTGAAGCAAATTGCTCCCTCGTGTTATTACATCAGAAATACATTCCGGTGATTCATTAAACCAACATTTATCCATATCACTTCTGATGGCTAATCGAGATAAAATGTGTGCTGCACTATTACCCTCCCGTCTAATAAAAGACAGCTGCCAGTGCTGGAACGCCTTCAGCTCATGCTGAATATCAGCACTAATTACACCCAAACAGCTCCAATTTTGCTCCTGTGACTGAACGGCTTTAACCACTTCGTGTGCATCCCCCTCGAAGTGAACCTTCTCCACTCCCAAGCCCTTACATAATTCGACTGCTAGCAGTGCTGCCCTCGCTTCTACCAGTGTTGATTCAAGATGTCCCACCATGGTTTTACTCCATGCAGCAACAACCTTTCCCATCTCATCTCGCACCAGTACCCCTAATCCCATCCAGCCTTTCTCCTTCGCAAGGGATGCATCCCAATTTGCTTTGACCCACCCCGTGGGTGGCAATCTCCATTTTGCTTCCGGCGCCACATCATTGAGCCGAAAATGTGAAGAGTCTTCTACCTCAACAGCTCGTGCAAATTCCTCTGCAGCAGCTATTGTCCGATTGACTAACAGATTGGGATGGGTCAGGCTACCTCCATGTACCACCTCATTTCGACGCAACCACAATCTCCTTGCAATCCCTACAAAAATCTTGATTTCCTCTTGGTCGCAAAGCTCAAAAACTGCAGTCACAATCTGGAAAAAAGTGTCACCTGAAGTAGTGCTCCTCTTCTGTAACTTTTTGCATCCCACACTCCAAGCATCCATAGCAGATGGACATTGCCAAAGAACATGTAACACCGTTTCGGGGTCTCTTGCGCATAAGGGGCACAGTGGGTCAGCTATAATTTTCCGTTTAAACAGATTGCTCCTGGTAGGTAAAATCTCATGACACGCTCTCCACAGGAAATTTTTTTCGACACTAGGAATTTTCAAACCCCACAACCTATGCCACACCACAGATGTACCCACTGGATTTGAGCTTGCAGCAGCCTCCTGTGCTTCGAGTTCCTTCTGGATGTAGTAGGCACTTCTAACCGAAAACATACCAGTTTTTGTTCCTCGCCAGACCTGAATATCTTCACTGTTTATAGAACTAATAGGCAGAGATAGAATCAATTGTGCTTCCTCTCTTGTAAAAATTCTATTCACCAGTGTAGTGTCCCACCACTTCGTATCCTCATGTATTAGATCACTAACCTTGGCATGAGAGTCCAGCACAACTGGTGGAGATTGCACCATGTATGTTGATGCTTTTGGGATCCATTTCTCTTTCCAAATGTGAATCTGTTTACCATTTCCCACCCTCCAAATCATCCCTTCTTTCAGCAGCCCACATGAACCATATATACTCCTCCATGCAAAAGACAGTCGTGTGCCAAGAGAAGCATCCAATATTGATTTCCCCGCATAATATTTGCCTTCCATAATCTTAGCTATAAGACTATTAGATGTCTTCCACAACCTCCAGCTTTGCTTCGCCAATAATGCTTTGTTAAAACATCGAAGATCTCTGAATCCCATTCCTCCCATCTTCTTAGCGATGCCCATACGACTCCAACTCATCCAATGTAATTTGGAATCCTTGTTGAAATGGCTCCACCAGAAATTTTGCATAAGTTTATTAATTTCCAAACATAAAGCTCTCGGAAGGAGAAATACACTCATGCAATAAGTAGGAATTGCTTGAATTACTGCCTTGATAAGAATTTCCTTCCCAACTTGAGAAAGAAACTTTAACTTCCAATCCTGTAATCTCTTCGAGATGCGGTCCACAATACTCCTAAAAGCCGCAATGCGTGATTTACCCACTAGAGCAGGCAAACCCAAATACGTATCATAGCATTGCGTGGTAGGGATCCCCGCCGCCTCACTTATTCGTTCTTTGTCTGCCACAGAGGTATTTTTGCTAAAGAAAATAGCTGTCTTATTGCAATTCAGCCGTTGCCCAGACGCTTCTTCATAAGTCCCTAGAAGGCGGGTTAATTGAGTCCATTGCTGAATATTAGCCCTGCAAAATAGAAGACTGTCATCTGCAAAAAACAAATGGCTTATTCAGGGTCCCTGTTTTGAGGTAGGGACACCCGTTAATGCTCCATCCTGATTGGCCCTTGTCAACATCGAGCTCAGTGCTTCTGCACACATGAGGAAAAGGTATGGAGAGATAGGATCCCCCTGCCTTATTCCCCTCGTCGGCTGAATATGTCCACATGGAACCCCATTCACCACTACAGCATAGTGAACCGTTTTGATACACATCATAATTAACTGTATCCATCGTGGAGCAAAACCCATCTGCTTCATTACACCCTCCAAGAACCTCCACTCTACCCGGTCATAGGCCTTACTCATATCCAATTTGACCGCCATAAAACTCTTTTTTCCCCCCATTCTAGTGTGCATGGTATGAAGAGTTTCATAGGCGGCCAAAATATTGTCAGTAATAAGCCTTCCTGAGATAAAAGCACTTTGTGTGGGTGAAATGATCAGAGGCAATATTTTTTTCAATCTATTTGCTAAGACCTTCGAGATTAATTTGTATAGCACATTACACAAACTAATAGGTCGAAATTCAGTGACACATGTCGGATTCTTCACTTTAGGGATTAAGGTAATATGTGTCATATTTAAATGAGAAGGCATAACTCCACTATTAAGTGTATCAACAACAACTTGACATACCTCATTACCCATAGTTTCCCAATGGTGTTGGAAAAAACCAGCCGGAAAACCATCCGGGCCCGGTGCTTTAAGTGGTGCCATTTGGTGAAGAGCATAGCCCACTTCTTCCCTGGTAAAAGGTTGCAGCAACTCATCATTCATATGACTTGACACCCTTTCCTCAAGGTGCGCTAAGCATGGTTCCATGTTCCCTACAGGACTAGCAGTGAATAAATCTAAAAAATAATTCACAAAAGCCCTCCCCACATCATCAAAAGAATTCCATAATACTCCCTGCTCATCTTTAATCGTAGAAATTTGATTTAAGTTCCTCCGATAATTAGCACAAGCATGGTAGTATTTAGTATTCCTATCTCCATTTTTCAACCATTCGGCCTTCGCTCGCTGCTTCCACTTTAAGTCTTCTTGGTCAAGCAAAAGTTGTAAATTCTGCTTAACCAATTTAATGTCATTCACTGCCACCTCATCTTCCCTTCCTTGCAGTAAATTCAGTTTGTCCCGTAAGTGGCCTATAGTGTCTTGTGTAGAACCCCGAATCTCCTGCTGCCATTGTAAAGATTCTTTTTTGCATCTTGATAGTTTAAGATTAATGGCATCCCAACTACACCCTAATGACGTAGAAGCCGACCAGACCTGGTTGATTTTCGTTTTATACCTCCTGTCAAGGGCCCACGATGCTTCATATCTGAATCGGCGATATTTATAATTCCCACGCTGCTGCCGTATTAGGGAAAGAATTAACACTGCATGATCCGAATTTGTTGACACCTCCACCCTTACCTCCACATCAGGGAACAACTCTCTCCATGCCACATTAGCCACTCCTCTATCAAGACGCTCTTTAATAAATTCAGACCCATCTCTACAATTACTCCACGTATATTTGGGACCGCGGAAGCCCAAATCTGAGAGTTCACAATCTTCCAATGCCACTTGAAAAAGCCTCATTTGGTTCGATGAACGACTACTTCCACCCCACTTCTCTGCATTGGAAATAACCTCATTGAAGTCACCTATGCAAATCCATAGTGTAGGAGGAAGCCGACTCAATACTTTTATGAGTTCCCATGCCTCATGACGTTTGGTAACTTCCGGGTGTCCGTAAAACCCCGTCAATTTCCATTGAACGTTTGAATTCGGAGATTGAATAATACCATTAATATGCCTTTGACTATAATTTTGTATGTCCACAACAACGTCATCTCCCCATAAAAGGGCCAATCCCCCACTTTTTCCGACACAGTCCACCACAAATAAATTAGAAAATCCTAATTTATATCTGATCACCTCCATTTTGACTTTCCGTAGTTTGGTTTCCATAAGGAAAACCATACTTGGGCGCTTTTCCTTCACCATCCGGCAAAGGTCGTGAACTGTTCGAAGGTTCCCAAGCCCTCGACAGTTCCAGCTTATGATATTCATTGCGGTCGGCGGGGCTGTTCCACAGCCTCCGCCATCCCCGAACCATTTTGAAATTCTGTCGGTGTACCCATGGTCTTACTTTCCATCTCCAAAGCTATGTTTTTCACCACACCACTAAATTCCCTTTTTTTGTTTTGCCCAGACTTATAAGAAGACAAAGTCCTCTCAGCAGAACCATTTTCAGCACCTGAGTGACGTGTGAAAATCCCCCCATGCCGCCCATACAAACCTTCTTCAGTGCTTATTTTTTCGGACGAGCTCCCATTGGTTGCTTGCATTGTCTTTGCCACGTCAGAGAGATTTGGGCCCATATACTTTGGAGACAAATTGGAATGGACTATTGGGCTTATGTTGGAGCAGTCCGATCCATCACTAGCTGGCCTCCTTCCTGCCACCTCATTCCTCTGGTGATGCATGACAGCTTTCCTTTTATGAGTATAATTTGTCATAACTGCCCCATCTCCCCCTTGGTTCATTCTTTCCTTCTCCAGGAACCGCATATCCCTCCTTTGATAATGATCCTCTCGACCGTTTTCATTCCCCCTCCGAGAATCCTCCCTTTCCATAGATATCCCTAGTTGACTTCCGCAATTCATGCCAGAAAGATTGTTTCTTTCCTTCTGCACTTTTGGACGTTTAGGGTTTGGTGGCACCTCAGCCGATCCACCATAGGACATCTCAGCTGCGCAGCCTTCCTCTCCCTTGCCCAGCCCGTCTCCGCCATGGGTATTATGCCAGAACGTTTCCTTGGCCTGCTGCTCATGCATGGTTGGCCCAGTCCGTGCTGATTGTCTTCCACCTCCCCTATCCTGCCTGCGTGTTGGCGATGACGCCCTCATCCATGGGCCGTACTCCGTTGGAGTCTCCTGATGACGCAGATTGCTTTTGAATGGACAACCAGTTTTTTCATGATTGATAATCCCGCAATGGAAACAAAGCTTTGGGAGGCGTTCATATTGGAATGCAATCCATTTCGACTTGCCCTTCACCTTTAGCATTCTACCTCGTGCCAAGGGCTTTGCCAAATCAACCACAATTTTAACCCGAAGGAATTCACCCCAGCCGATACCATCCGCTTCCGTATCAACCATCTCTACTTCACCCACAGTAGAGCCTATCCTTCTTCCAGTCGTCTGATTCATACATGCCAATGGAAGATTCACCATTCTCACCCAAAATGCTGCTTTCTCAAAAGTATATTCCAATGGCGAACTCAGACCGTCAAAATCCTCAATGAGAAAGAGGCTCCTTTCGAAAACCCATGGTCTTCCATCCAAAATCCTCTTCTTGTCCCCTGCATTTGTAAATTCCACCAGGAACAGATTTTCTCCCAACACATGGAATGAAAATGAACCTAATGTTTTCCACCAACGCATCAATGTTTTTCTGATCGTCTCCTTGCTCACCATATGATTCGTGACCAGTTTTCCAAGCACACAAAACTGTCCCCGCTCTACTCCTTCTTGTATTTCTTCATCCGGCGTATCCAAATCAATGCTTTCTTCCTCCGTCAAAGACAGATTCATCCACATCTTGGCCAAGTCCTCCATCGTCGTATTGATAATCCAAACGGTTACTTCCACTGTCTCAAAGAGGCATGAAATACTTTTCCTTCTCTCCTAGAGTTTCTAGAGAGAAAACATAGCCATCCAAATGGGTCGTTAGGATGAAAGAAGGTTATTGTAGCATATAAACAGAAAGCAAAACAAAGAAAGACGAAAAGACAAAATTTGGGTACCTATAGAATCTACGAATTAAGGGTTTTTTCAGATTATTATATATACTAGCTTATAACCCGTGTAGTGCACGGGATTTTTCATCACAATTTAATTATAAAATTTCAAAATATTATAATCGTACTTTTCATAAGTATTATTAAATTTACTTTTCATAATTGCAAGACGAAACTTGAATTTTGATCAATCAAAACATTAATATAAAATTAGAAAGAATCTATAATATTGTCAGTGTAATACTTATTAGATTTCAACATAAATAAAACTCAAAATTATGAACATTCGAAAAAGTACTTTGGTTGTAGAAAAAAGTATGCGCTAGATTCTTTGTTATAGTTTAATTTCAAAATTTAAACACATGCATCTCTATCAAACTTTTCATTATAGGTTGTAAAAATAAAAAAAAATAAAAAAATAAAAACTTTCACGCCCTTTTAAATAAAAAGACATACTAAAGGCTATACACCAATTTATTTGAAAGTGTTGAAGAGATTTATTTAATTCATTTGAATATTTAATTGAATATTTTATTCTTTTTTTACACAAAAATCAAATAAACACTCTATAATCTTCCATTAGCCCACTAAAAATCCAAACAATTTATTATCTTAATTCACAAGTTGCAATTTTCATCAAATGACAAACTGAAAAAAATAAACAACCTACAAATACAGTTAATACTCAATTATAATTGTTTCAAGAGGGTTGTGTTATTCTTATTAAGGATTCGTTTGAGATTGCAGTTTTAATAAGTACGATTTTAAAAATTGATTTTTTGAAAAATTACGTTTTTGAAAGGTTAAAAATAAGAATTACTTTGGAATTGAGTTTTTAGGTTATTATTGTTGAAGAGTGGAGAGAGAAAAAAAGAAAAAAGAAAAAAATTAATTCTAGAAGTTGTAGTTTTTCACAAATAAAAAACATATACATGGAAGATTAAGAAGAAAAATTACTATAGGTTGATTTTCTATGTTGTTATATTTGAAGAGTTGAGAGAGAGAGAGAGAGATGTGAAAAAAAAAAAAAAGGTTAAATCTGTGAGAGAGAGAAAAAAAAAATCCAAAATATATAATTGGGAGATCTTTATTTTGTAGATAATTTATTATTAATCAAATAAATCTCTTCAACAATTTCAAAAAAATGCTAGAAAATCCTAGTAAATCACAAAAACTACAAAAAAAAAAAAAATATCCAATAAAATATTCAAATGAATTAAAACATAAAATCTTTTTTGTATGATACCTATTATATTTCAATACAAAGAAACTTTCAAGACACACAAACATAAAAATAATCAATTTACTGTCATGAAAAATTTATACATAAATACACAAAGATTAATGCAAGCAACAAAATTTTCAATCAAATAGAAACCCTAGACGAAATCAAATACAGTGCAAAAATAAACAAAATCTTTTTAGCATTTAACGCGATCAGATAAATCATCTTAGGTTAAATGTTTAATTATCTCTTTAGGCATCGTTTGGTTCGCGGATTGTCTATTCCATTGGAAAATGATTAGCTACCACTGGGATTAACTATCACTGGGAATAGATTAGCTAGTCCTATTCCTTTGTTTGGTTGTAACGCTGGAATAGACTACCTAATCCTATTCTTTCGTTTGGTACAATGCAATATGTTGGTGAATAGAATCGTATTGTGATCTTATTTCCTAAAATACCCTTATAATATAAATACAATTTATATTATTAAGGACTTTCATTCTTTTCTTTTTTTTGAAACATAAACAACTTTACTATAATTTTTTTTTTTTTTTTTAGTTATGTCATGTATGTGGTTTTTTGTTTTTTTTTGTTTTTTTAAACAATTACGCTACAAATATATATACACGCTTGAACACAGGATGTACGCTTGAAACCTGTGTTCAAGCGTGTGTGTATATATATATATATATATATATATATATATATATAACTGAATTAAAAATCAAACTGAGAAAATATAGAGAAAGATCAAGAGAAACAGAATAAAAAAAATAAAAAAATAAACCCTAAATAGAATCAAAGAGAAACGATACAAAGAATCAAAAGAAATAAAAAAAAAAAACTGAAAAAAAAAAAAAAAAAAAAAAAAACTGAGAAACAATACAGAGAAAAAAAAAATATCCAAGAAACAGAGAGATAATGAAATAACCAATAAACAAAGAAGAAAAATCGAAGAGAAGAGAGATCGTTGCTCTTTGAGAGATGGAGATCGTTTTGCAGAGTCTCTTTGAGAGACGTGAGTGCTAAAAGGGTGGGGTTGTTGTGGTCAATTTACACGATAATTTTAATCCTATAAGAAAGGATTAGCTAAGCCACTCGTTTTTGAGTGGCTTAGCTAACACTGTGTGTATAGGATTAGTAATCCCATGGGAATAGACTATTCCCAGGAATAGAGTGTTACCAAACAAAGGATTAGCTATACCTAGTGTTAGCTAGTCCAATCAAAGGGTCTAATCCGCGAACCAAACGGGGCCTTAGTGTTTCAAAAAAGTTTCTATTCTTTTTTTTTTTTTTTTTTTTGCACAAAAATCAAATAAACACACTATAATCTTCCATTAGCCCACTAAAAATCCAAACAATTTATTATCTTCATTCAGAAGTTGCAATTTTCATCAAAGAATAAACTGAACAAAAAATAAACAATCTACAAATATAGTTAATACTCAATTATAATTGTTTGAAGAGGGTTGTATTATTCTTATTAAGGGTTCGATTGAGATTGCAGTTTTAATAAGTACGATTTTAAAAATTGACTTTTTAACAAAATTGCATTTTTGAAAGGTTAAGAATAAGAATTACTTTTGGATTGAATTTTTAGGTTATTATTGTTGAAGAGTGGAGAGAGAGAACAAAAAACAAAAAAAAAAAAACGTTAATTCTTGAAGTCGTAGTTTTTCTCAAATAAAAAACATACACACGGAAGATTAAGAAGAAGAATTACTTCAACTTGATTTTTTAGGTTGTTATATTTGAAAGAGTTGAGAGAGAGAGAGAGACGTCGGAAGAGAAAAAAAAAAAAAGAGTTAAATCGGTGAGAGAGAAAAAAAAAATCCGAAATAATTGAGAGATCCTTATTTAATTTGTAGGCCTTATTATTTTGTAGATAATCTATTATCAATCAAAATTGTTTTTCAATGGCTTATTATTTAGAAAAACCAATTCTTATTTTATAAATTATCTATTATTACATGCACAAAGTATAAGTTGAAAAAAAAATCGTTTTCTCTAACCTTTTCTAAATTTGAATTAAAAATATTAAAGTGACTAAAAGTATTAATACATAATAATTTGATTTGTATTATTTGTTTCCTTATTTGATTTGGACATTAATAATACTTAATATTGTGCATTAAATGTTTGAATTTAATGAAATCACATATAAGGAAAATTATTAAAATATAATTAAATGCCTTTAATTAAGTTAATTTAATGACTGGTTCATTATTGAAAAATCGGTTTACTCTTAAAAAACCAGTTTATCCTTTTTTTAAAAAAGGGTTCACGCCACGTGTCACAATATTAAGGCACTTCTGAGAGTGACTCGGCTTATATATATATATGATTATTACGTATTTGAACTTTTGTTTTTATTTTTTATTTTTTTCTATTCAAATAAGGGAAGCGGTGTTACAGGAAATCAAACAACAACATAGGGGTGGGCACCCTAACGACAAAGCCCAAGCGGAACATGCAGTACAAAAACAGATACAGAAACAGATACAGAAACAGATAGTAGGCAATTGTTTCGTCCATGATCTGAAAGGAACCATAAACAAGTCGGGTCTTTCCAAGGGCCGTACAAGACGGTAACAAATGGCACAAAAACTCGGTGAAGTTCCATGCGGTAGAGGCAACAACCACCATTAAGTGATTGTTACAGTGAAGGTACTGTAGATAACCGGGTTGAAGCCATTAAAGGACGACCACTAGCAACAAAAATCTCCACAAAATCAAACCATTTCATGGCAGGGAGATAGTAACCCACATAAAACTAGAAATACAGCGAATAAAAATGGGAAATACAAAAAATACAAGAAACTACAACACAAAATAGCAGCACCGGCGGAGAGGAGAGGCTGCTGGAGGTGTTCAGTTGGCGCGTGGACGGCGGGACAGGGAGCAGGTTGCGGCGTCGGGAACTTAGTATTTGAACTTAGTAGTGCATAATTACTGTATACCTTAACATATGCCCATACGCACAACGTCGTACAATTCAATGTGTCAAATTCAATAACTGAACTTAACATATGTATATATACCGAAAATATATTATCATGATCAAGTCAAATTGGATGCTACGTTGGATCAATTAGTTGTAATGTTCTTCATTTATTTAATTATTTTTTCTTTTTTATTTTATTTATTGTATTTTGAAAAAATTTCATTTACCACACCTGATTTTTCATTACTTTTGTAACAATAGCCTTAAACTTTGAAAAGTGCTAGGTTAGTATTGCCATCTTTCAAAAATTTGTAATGTCAACCCTTACACCGAGAGTCTAAATAGACTAAAGATTATAATTTTCTTCCGGACATTTTCTTTTTGAGTGGGAAGGCATGGCTCAACGTCTAGCCCCATATATGGGATTTGCCTATGCTATAAGCCAATATACAATATCATTTGTTAAGTTGTTAATTAAATGATAAAATTTATCAATTCTTATAAATTTACGCTTTTATGAGAAGTAGTGATTTAATATAGTATTAAAGTAAAAGTCTTGAGTTTTAACTTTGACTCCATCAATTCGATCACGTTCCATTTAATTAAAATATTCCACGTGATAGACTTCACCTATTAAAAAGGAGTTTGAGCGCACATGTGAGGGAGTACTAAAGTGTTGATTAAATGATTAAATTTACACCATCTTATAAGCTTAAGCTTGTAATTAAGATAAGTGATGATTTAACATCCTATATTATTAAGGCTACTCTTCAAGTCCACATAGCTAACATCCACAATGAGTAGATTAATCGGCTAAGAATCACACATCATGAAGCGAAGATCACTAATTTGAATCCGGCCACTCGTTCCCCTTTCCCTCTCCTTGTATGGACATTTATTTTTCTCTCGTTTTTGTTGGATTTCCAAAAAAGAAGGAAAAAAGAATTTATGACAGGATTTTTCTTCTAAGAACTAAAATTTTATTTTTCCTGCAGGAAGAAACAACGAAAGAACTCAACAGGATCTGAATGATTAAGATCTACACCAAAAAAGTAAAAACAAGAAAACAAAAACAAAAGATTAAGAACCGTAAAGTAGTTAGCCAGCTTTTGCTTTTTGTGCTTTAATTTCTGCTTTAAAGAATTCGTTCGTCTTTTTAAAGTGAGATTACTATTGTTGAATTATGTCGTAAAAAAGATATGGATGGGAATAATTCATGCTCATACGTACTGACGT
>NC_081541.1:28859194-28867042 GCF_901000735.1 Corylus avellana | reverse complement strand
CTATACACCAATTTATTTGAAAGTGTTGAAGAGATTTATTTAATTCATTTGAATATTTAATTGAATATTTTATTCTTTTTTTACACAAAAATCAAATAAACACTCTATAATCTTCCATTAGCCCACTAAAAATCCAAACAATTTATTATCTTAATTCACAAGTTGCAATTTTCATCAAATGACAAACTGAAAAAAATAAACAACCTACAAATACAGTTAATACTCAATTATAATTGTTTCAAGAGGGTTGTGTTATTCTTATTAAGGATTCGTTTGAGATTGCAGTTTTAATAAGTACGATTTTAAAAATTGATTTTTTGAAAAATTACGTTTTTGAAAGGTTAAAAATAAGAATTACTTTGGAATTGAGTTTTTAGGTTATTATTGTTGAAGAGTGGAGAGAGAAAAAAAGAAAAAAGAAAAAAATTAATTCTAGAAGTTGTAGTTTTTCACAAATAAAAAACATATACATGGAAGATTAAGAAGAAAAATTACTATAGGTTGATTTTCTATGTTGTTATATTTGAAGAGTTGAGAGAGAGAGAGAGAGATGTGAAAAAAAAAAAAAAAGGTTAAATCTGTGAGAGAGAGAAAAAAAAAATCCAAAATATATAATTGGGAGATCTTTATTTTGTAGATAATTTATTATTAATCAAATAAATCTCTTCAACAATTTCAAAAAAATGCTAGAAAATCCTAGTAAATCACAAAAACTACAAAAAAAAATATATCCAATAAAATATTCAAATGAATTAAAACATAAAATCTTTTTTGTATGATACCTATTATATTTCAATACAAAGAAACTTTCAAGAGACACAAACATAAAAATAATCAATTTACTGTCATGAAAAATTTATACATAAATACACAAAGATTAATGCAAGCAACAAAATTTTCAATCAAATAGAAACCCTAGACGAAATCAAATACAGTGCAAAAATAAACAAAATCTTTTTAGCATTTAACGCCATCAGATAAATCATCTTAGGTTAAATGTTTAATTATCTCTTTAGTGTTTCAAAAAAGTTTCTATTCTTTTTTTTTTTTTTTTTTTTTTTTTTTGCACAAAAATCAAATAAACACACTATAATCTTCCATTAGCCCACTAAAAATCCAAACAATTTATTATCTTCATTCAGAAGTTGCAATTTTCATCAAAGAATAAACTGAACAAAAAATAAACAATCTACAAATATAGTTAATACTCAATTATAATTGTTTGAAGAGGGTTGTATTATTCTTATTAAGGGTTCGATTGAGATTGCAGTTTTAATAAGTACGATTTTAAAAATTGACTTTTTAACAAAATTGCATTTTTGAAAGGTTAAGAATAAGAATTACTTTTGGATTGAATTTTTAGGTTATTATTGTTGAAGAGTGGAGAGAGAGAACAAAAAACAAAAAAAAAAAACGTTCATTCTTGAAGTCGTAGTTTTTCTCAAATAAAAAACATACACACGGAAGATTAAGAAGAAGAATTACTTCAACTTGATTTTTTAGGTTGTTATATTTGAAAGAGTTGAGAGAGAGAGAGAGACGTCGGAAGAGAAAAAAAAAAAAAAAAAAGAGTTAAATCGGTGAGAGAGAAAAAAAAAATCCGAAATAATTGAGAGATCCTTATTTAATTTGTAGGCCTTATTATTTTGTAGATAATCTATTATCAATCAAAATTGTTTTTCAATGGCTTATTATTTAGAAAAACCAATTCTTATTTTATAAATTATCTATTATTACATGCACAAAGTATAAGTTGAAAAAAAAATCGTTTTCTCTAACCTTTTCTAAATTTGAATTAAAAATATTAAAGTGACTAAAAGTATTAATACATAATAATTTGATTTGTATTATTTGTTTCCTTATTTGATTTGGACATTAATAATACTTAATATTGTGCATTAAATGTTTGAATTTAATGAAATCACATATAAGGAAAATTATTAAAATATAATTAAATGCCTTTAATTAAGTTAATTTAATGACTGGTTCATTATTGAAAAATCGGTTTACTCTTAAAAAACCAGTTTATCCTTTTTTTAAAAAAGGGTTCACGCCACGTGTCACAATATTAAGGCACTTCTGAGAGTGACTCGGCTTATATATATATATGATTATTACGTATTTGAACTTTTGTT
Source organism: Corylus avellana (assembly GCF_901000735.1). Taxonomy (NCBI): domain Eukaryota; kingdom Viridiplantae; phylum Streptophyta; class Magnoliopsida; order Fagales; family Betulaceae; genus Corylus; species Corylus avellana. The sequence continues at coordinate 28,864,907 of NC_081541.1, read as the reverse complement.
TTTATTTTTTATTTTTTTCTATTCAAATAAGGGAAGCGGTGTTACAGGAAATCAAACAACAACATAGGGGTGGGCACCCTAACGACAAAGCCCAAGCGGAACATGCAGTACAAAAACAGATACAGAAACAGATACAGAAACAGATAGTAGGCAATTGTTTCGTCCATGATCTGAAAGGAACCATAAACAAGTCGGGTCTTTCCAAGGGCCGTACAAGACGGTAACAAATGGCACAAAAACTCGGTGAAGTTCCATGCGGTAGAGGCAACAACCACCATTAAGTGATTGTTACAGTGAAGGTACTGTAGATAACCGGGTTGAAGCCATTAAAGGACGACCACTAGCAACAAAAATCTCCACAAAATCAAACCATTTCATGGCAGGGAGATAGTAACCCACATAAAACTAGAAATACAGCGAATAAAAATGGGAAATACAAAAAATACAAGAAACTACAACACAAAATAGCAGCACCGGCGGAGAGGAGAGGCTGCTGGAGGTGTTCAGTTGGCGCGTGGACGGCGGGACAGGGAGCAGGTTGCGGCGTCGGGAACTTAGTATTTGAACTTAGTAGTGCATAATTACTGTATACCTTAACATATGCCCATACGCACAACGTCGTACAATTCAATGTGTCAAATTCAATAACTGAACTTAACATATGTATATATACCGAAAATATATTATCATGATCAAGTCAAATTGGATGCTACGTTGGATCAATTAGTTGTAATGTTCTTCATTTATTTAATTATTTTTTCTTTTTTATTTTATTTATTGTATTTTGAAAAAATTTCATTTACCACACCTGATTTTTCATTACTTTTGTAACAATAGCCTTAAACTTTGAAAAGTGCTAGGTTAGTATTGCCATCTTTCAAAAATTTGTAATGTCAACCCTTACACCGAGAGTCTAAATAGACTAAAGATTATAATTTTCTTCCGGACATTTTCTTTTTGAGTGGGAAGGCATGGCTCAACGTCTAGCCCCATATATGGGATTTGCCTATGCTATAAGCCAATATACAATATCATTTGTTAAGTTGTTAATTAAATGATAAAATTTATCAATTCTTATAAATTTACGCTTTTATGAGAAGTAGTGATTTAATATAGTATTAAAGTAAAAGTCTTGAGTTTTAACTTTGACTCCATCAATTCGATCACGTTCCATTTAATTAAAATATTCCACGTGATAGACTTCACCTATTAAAAAGGAGTTTGAGCGCACATGTGAGGGAGTACTAAAGTGTTGATTAAATGATTAAATTTACACCATCTTATAAGCTTAAGCTTGTAATTAAGATAAGTGATGATTTAACATCCTATATTATTAAGGCTACTCTTCAAGTCCACATAGCTAACATCCACAATGAGTAGATTAATCGGCTAAGAATCACACATCATGAAGCGAAGATCACTAATTTGAATCCGGCCACTCGTTCCCCTTTCCCTCTCCTTGTATGGACATTTATTTTTCTCTCGTTTTTGTTGGATTTCCAAAAAAGAAGGAAAAAAGAATTTATGACAGGATTTTTCTTCTAAGAACTAAAATTTTATTTTTCCTGCAGGAAGAAACAACGAAAGAACTCAACAGGATCTGAATGATTAAGATCTACACCAAAAAAGTAAAAACAAGAAAACAAAAACAAAAGATTAAGAACCGTAAAGTAGTTAGCCAGCTTTTGCTTTTTGTGCTTTAATTTCTGCTTTAAAGAATTCGTTCGTCTTTTTAAAGTGAGATTACTATTGTTGAATTATGTCGTAAAAAAGATATGGATGGGAATAATTCATGCTCATACGTACTGACGTGCAACATACTTTGCTTGAATCCCAGGTCCTGTGGACTCCACTCTAGAGAGGTTAAATTCAATCACTGAGCTTAACATATATTTACCGAAAATATATTATCATAATTAAGCCAAATTGGATTCGATCTATAATGTTGGATCAATTAGTTTTACTTTTCTTGATTTATTTTTCTTTTTCCTTTTTCTCTATTATATATGTTTCTGATTGGTGGGAGATAAAAGTGTTTTTAATGTACGCTAGCTAGCTAGAAACTTCGAGAGCCAAACGACGTACACAAGTGTATACGCTATTGAAGATTTGAGAATGTGGAATAAGCTTTCCATATGGGGGTGTGGATGTGTGTTTTAGCGTGGAAATAGCTTTGTGATTTTAAAAGTGCGATGTAAAAATAGTGATTTTAAAACGTACGTACAATCAATTTAAGAATTTAATTTTTAAAAACGCAGCTAAGCGATTATTGTTAAAGTGTTGATTAAGTGATTAAATTTATGTCTTCCTATTAGATTAAGGTTTTAATACAACTGGTGATTTAACATGGTATCAGAGCCAAAGGTCTTAAGATCGAACCTTTGACTCGGTCAAATCACACTTCATTTAATTAAATATTTCAGGTGTTGGGCCTCACCTATTAAAAGAAAGTTTGAGCCCACGTGTAGTTTTGCTTATAAAATTATGTGTTCTATAAAAACGCACCCAATTGCCTATGATTTAAAAAAAGTAGATTTTTATCTTTTTTAAAAACACATTCCTAAATTATACATTTTTTACGATTTTGTTTAAAGTTGCAATTTTGGTGTACGAAATCACAATGGCAAACGCATTCTCAGTTTCTAGTATAAATCATTACACCAGTCCGAGTCTCACCAGCTGCTACACAGCCCTAAACCTAACTCTACTGATTTTGTCTTCCTTGATCCAAGGAAATGGAGATCCGGACGGTGAGTACTGTAGGAATGGCTTCCACGCGGATGAGGAACGTTTTGTTTAGAAAAGCCATGAAAGGCGAATGGGATGAAGTTGTCAATATATATGGAAGAGACAAAGAGGCTCACCAGGTAAAGATCACCACGTCAGGCGACACCGCATTACACATAGCTGTCTCCGATGGCCGAGAAGAGACAGTCAAAGAACTTCTAGAAATAATTGGCACCGGCTCTCAACTAAGTGAAATTAAAAACGACCTAGAAAATACTCCTCTTCATGTTGCTGCATCAACGGGGAATGTGGCTATGTGTAAATGCATTGCAAGTGTTGATAAATCATTGTCGGGTGTTCGTAACAAGAACGGCGAGACCCCATTATTCTTGGCAGCGCTCCATGGTAGAAAGCAAGCCTTCCGTTGTCTTCTCCGTATATGTGGTTACCTGGATAGTTTTCGTTATTTCTCGAGGAACGACGGTGCGAGTATTCTTCATGCTGCCATAGATGGAGACTATTTAGGTGAGTATTAATTTGATAATATTTTGACAGTTATAATTTATGAAATGATCAATTGAAGTCCTCAAGTTATGTTGTATGTGGATTAGGTGCATTGAATGTGACTATTGCACATAAAATTAGTTTTTTATATGCCAAGACTGTATACATATTAATTACTATATAATAGAATGATTTGTCTTCGCCTTTGATATATATATGGAAACTCTTAATTAATATGTTAGTACATTTGAAATGCATTGAGAGAAAAGAAAAAGAATATATTTTTCTACTTTCATATACGTGAGAAAGAGAGAAAAGAAAGGGATCGAGCCCACTCTCTCTAGGCTACGCAATATAGAGAAATAGGAAATAAGATTGAAAGGTTTCTGAACCATTCCAAGCAAAAGTTTTTATTTACATACCATTCTTCTGAATTATGGTCCTTTAATTTGTGTTTTGATTCTTAAAGAACATCAGTGAAATGATTTATGGCAAAATTTCAAAATGGTTTGATTTTTCATTTTGTTTTCAAAATTTCAAACTGCTGAAGTAATTAAATTTCTCTCTTCTTATCGGCTTAAGTTTATTAGAAAAGTGGTGATTAAACACAAACCAACCATTATACATGTAAAACATGTTGGCTGCAACAAATTAAATAGAGTGGGAAGAAATATATCTAGTCATGAAGCACGTTGTGTATGCTAAAACAAGTTTAATTTTGCACTTGACAGATTTGGCATTTCAAATAATTTACTTGTACCCGACGCTAGTAAATATGGTCAATCAGCAAGGATTCACACCTCTCCATCTACTAGCGAGCAACCCTTCCAACTTCAGAAGTGGTAGCCACCTTGGACTATACTCACAAATCATTTATCAATGTAAGTATCCCTAAACCCTCGCGTTGCCAAAAAACAAAAAAAAAAACTATATGAACTTCATCCTTCCTTTGTATTACTAACATTGCGTGCTCTTATTTACTTCCCCGGTGTCATATCTCTGAACAATTAAAATTAATGTTAGAGAGTTTTGTCGTAGAGTAATTACTTAATTATTTATTTATTATTTTTAACAAACGAGTTATCTGCATTGATATAAAATAAATTGGAGCGAATTGCTCTATCATACAATGCCAAAGATATAAGTTGAAAACTCTACAGCCCTAATACTATTTATGATATACACAATAGCCTCTAGAAATGTCATCATCACAATCAGCATATAGATCTGCAGCATAAACTGACGAATCACGTCTTTGGTCGCTCTCTCTTTCATCAATGACAATTCTTCTATAAACTTGATAACTCTTCCGTCATCAGTCAATAATTTGCTCCCATAAAAGAACTAGAAGAAAACGAAAACCTACTGGAAACCATTCCGTTATTCTTTAGCAAAACCTAATAAAACTACAAATCCAAGATCTATTGCAGCCAGAGCAACATCATACTTATCTTAGTTAGAAGCAAAAAACAAAATATACAGAATCAAAAAAATAGTAAAAAATACCCCACTCCCAGATTTGTTCCGATTAATTGTCTTATATGTTCTTCTTTTATTCTTATTATTTTTTTAATTTTTTTTTCTTGTCACCAACTATAGATTTATTAGAAGCTAAATATTAAATAATATATCTGATGAAAATTTATTGGCAAAATGATTAGCAAGTGTGATATGAAAATATATTAATTATCATTTGTTTTTTTAATTTGGAAGGCATATTGGTTAACAAGCTCCGTGTGACACTACAAGAATTTAGGTCTTTAGGGGCGACTTGGAGTCGACCCTAAAAGTCCTAAAGTGGACGTTGTTGACAACAGCATCGACTTTTGGACCCTAAAAGTGTCGACGCTAATAGTCCGACCCTAATGATCAAATGTGTGATTATCAGCGTCCACTTAAAGTCGACCCTAATAATAACTTTTAGCGTCCACTTTATAGACCTTAAAAGTCACAATGTTTTGACCCTAAAGGTGATGTAAACGAAAGCCATAGTCGACGCTAATGGTTAACCATTAGCGTTGACTTAAAGTGGACGCTAATAGTTAACCAATAGCGTCCACAAAGTAGACCCTAATGGTCCTAAAAAAATAAAAAATAAAAATTAACTATCAGCGTCCAAATCAAAGTGGACGCTAATAGTTAACCATTAGCATTCACAAAGTGGACCCTAATGGTCCTAAAAAAATTAAAAAAAAAAAAATTAACTATCAGCGTCCACTTAAAGTCGACCCTAATGATAACTTTTAGCGTCCACTTTATCGACCCTAAAAGTCACAATTTTTTACCCTAAAGGTGATGTAAACGGAAGCCAAAGTCAACGCTAATGGTTAACCATTAGCGTCCACTCAAAGTGGACACTGATAGTTAACCATTAGCGTCCACAAAGTGGACCCTAATGGTCTTAAAAAAATAAAAATAAAAAAATAAAAAAATCTGCGATCAATCGCAGTACCAGTAGTTTTTTGACCTTTTGCGATCGATC
>NC_081541.1:28853614-28859094 GCF_901000735.1 Corylus avellana | reverse complement strand
TACTTTTTATTGTTTTAATGTTTTATTTATGTATCTAATTTAAAATTATGTTTAGGGTATTTTAAAAAATTTGAATTTTTATTTTTAAGGCTCATATAGGAAAAAACATTGATTATTTAGGATTTTTATGCTTTTTTAGGTTTATTTTTTAATTATTTGAAACAATCACAATAAAGCCTCTTTAATTTAGACAAAAAGATTAATAGTTTCTTTTTTAAATGAGCTAACTTATGAAAAAAAAATAATGGGCTTATTTTAGGTCCAATACCTAAAATAAGCCCCAAACACTAATTATTTTCAAAAACCGGGTACCGGACCGGGTAAAATCGGAACCGGCCGGGAACCGGGACCCCGGTTAACCGGGGTCCCGGTTCCGGTTCCGGTTTCCCAAAACCAAGAACCGGGGTACCCCGGTTCCGGTTCCGGTTTTGGCCAAAAACTGGGAAACCGGACCGGGTTGACACCCCTAGAAAAAAGGCAAATAACCCTGGCCATATTTATTATGACATCTTCTAGGTACATGGGTCTGTTTTCCCACTAAGCACTCTACGCATTCATTTTTTGTAATGTTGAATCATTTACATCAATGTGATTTAAAAAAGAAAAATAAAAGCACTCTTTTCCTTTTGCAGCACATTCTACACCATTACATATCTCCTATTAGACAGCTTTATACTATGAACATAAGAAGTAGAATAAATCAACCTAAAATTCATTGATAACTACCCCCACCAACTGCACGAACATCCATGACTCTGCAGTTTCATATCAAAATAGGCAGTAATAAGAGCCATTAACGGAACAACGTACCCCAACCAATACATGGTCATTGAAGACATCGATTGCTGCAAGGATTCCCCTGAATTAGAAAAAGAAGAAAAATTTATATGAATTAACTATAAACGTATGAAATTTAAATAAATAAAAAATTTATAACAACAGTTGCAAGCCACATTGCTTTTCAACAAGCCTGAATATGCTATGGAAAAGTTACAAGAAAGTTGTCTACTGTACTCTATACACAACAATTTCTGAATCATTGAAAATAGGTTCACTGTAGCACCAAGCTGTCTCATTTACTTTATGCAAATCAACAATCGGATAATAGCAATTTCCCAAAAAAAATATAATCCAATTCCTTTACTATCTTTTATAGAAAAAAAGGTTCTGTGGTGTGGGGGTAGCAGAATCAGCTATAAAATACAAAAAGAAAAATGACAAAGAGACCTTGAAAATTCCATAAGACAATCTAGCTCCTTTACCATGTACTTTACTATATGTTCATTCTTAAGGATCTTTCCCACCAAGAACAAGTTCACTGTAGACATAATTATAAAATTATAGTGTTCGACTACAACTTTCATATACCCGTCACTACACGTCACAAACAACCAAAATCCCCGAGCATTATTTTCGTCAAATGTTCTTCCACAACAAACAGCTTGTCTATACTATATTAATATGGTAATCAACCCTGTTTGAAACTTAAGTTCATACAGCTCAGAAATAGCAAGGACAAATTTATTGTAGACATAATTAAAACATTATATTGCTTTACTACAATTTGTATGCTACCACCACTAAACATGTGAAAAACAACTAAAGTGCTCGAGCATTATTTTTCGTCAAATCTACTTCCACAACAGGCTTCATTACAAATATAATTATATGCTATATTAATATGGAAATCAAACCCGTTTGAAACTTCAGTCCACACAGCTCATAAATCAATTAACTTATGTCAATGACTTCCCATGAAAGACAAGTGGCGGCGCAATAGCAGCGAAAATACAAAACCCAATGTGAATCTGCATTATGCCAAATTGATTAATAGAAAGAAAAGCATACCACCTATTCATGAGGAGCATTGCTAGGATAAGATGATAGAACATATGGCACCTACCAAGTAGAACAGGAAAAACCAACCGAACCTCAAGGAACTATCCGTCCTGCATTGCAAACAAAGCCACTTGTAAGAACCATCAGCACTCCTAATGCCACACTTTTATGGTATGACCACAAACATTCTTTGATACCAAATAATTAAATATGTAGTTCCTCTAGCTAGGTTGATATCAGTTACATCAATTACAAGTGTTCCTCTCTCTAGTTGAATGACAAATATGTGCTTCTCTCACCAGTTGAATAACAAAAGTGAGATCATTGCCACACAAACAATCATAAAAGCCACAAAATATACAACATGCTACAAAGACAATGTAAACAATATTGTCAATGGTCACCTAGACTAAAAGGCACCCCCCCCCCCAAAAAAAAAAAAAAAAAAATCATTGATGAAAAGCCCCTTCGTCTTGGGGTTCAGAATCACTTGTTCAGTGTACATTTAGGTAAGAATATTGGGGACTGTTACATTTATTCAACACCTTTACTGTAATTTTCTATAGATGTACTGTGCTTCGAAAAATAGATCAACTTGTGTTTCAAATTACAATTCTCTAATTTTTAATAAACCCTTCCAAGAGGACCAACAAGATGTTTTGTTCACATTGTTGCATAAGTAAAGGCTATGATAATTCACTTTTCCTTTTTTGTTATTTCTTTTGGATAGACATTACAAACATTTGCAGTCAAGGTTCTTTGGTTTACAAGAATTATCGTTCAAGAAGTTTTCATCTTGTATGCTACTTCTGAATCGTATACAACCCAATAGAAAGACAAATATATACATCATATTTCACTATTAACGATAATGGACAACATACAGCATCACTGTCAAAAAGGAGAAGGTACAACCATGCATCTTATCATATGGATCACACATATATTTGGAGGATTTAAAAAGTTCTGTGAAAATGATTAAGTTTTTGGGAAAAGGTACTATAAGATCACAACTGATCCGATTCCTACAAACCTCACTAACACATGCATCCAACAATCTCGAACCTCTTCAAACTAACATAGAAGAGAAGAATGTGAACAACAATCACAAAACGTCTTGGGAAACGTTTCAGAGTAAACATGAGAGGGAGGATACCTCAAAGCAACTCGATATTTCTGACCTTGCTTCTCAAGCTCTGCCATCACACAATCAGTGATGCAAGGAGTCCCTTCAATCCAAAAGGCAAATGGAATCAGTAAAACAGATGAAATAAAGAATGATTCTCATTTCATTACCTAAGAATTCTTATAGACATCCAAACGATCAAGATTAATAATATCTTGAGTTTATTAGAAGAAACTAATATAATATTGCCAATAAGACATAGCACGCGACGCCGTTAAAAACCCGCATTCACAACTAAATACAATATCACTAAAAATCAAAATTTCATTTTCTCAGCAACCAAAAAAAAAAAGTAGAACCCAAAAATTCACACTATTACCAAACAGTCATTAGAGTTCGAAATTTCTTAGCAACAAAAAAACCACTGGATCCAGCCTTTTCGTTTTTCCTCAATTTCTTAGAAACCAAACAAACACAAGACGCAAACTTTTTCACACTCTTACCTCTCTATCTTTACGAACTCCACTCACAAAGATCACTCGAAAACCAGAGCTTCAAACGCAGCGTTTTCAGGCTTGAAAGCCATTGGATCCATCATGGGAGGGAGGGAGAGCAGCGGGAACGAAAGTTGGGAGAGCAGCGGGAGAGAGATCGAGAGTGAGAGTGATGAGGGAGGTGAGTGAAAGGGGTGTTAGGGATTTTGGTGTTTTGGAGGTTTGGGGAAAAAAGACGCGGTTTATGAAATTTTTGGTTCGAAAATTTCAGAAACCCCGCCACTGGATGGCGCTATATTTTTCGCACTACCTCAAATAGCGGTGACCCTAGAGTCGCCGCTATTGAGGGTAATTTTTTTTTGTTAAAAAAAAAAAATTATACTTACAATTTTTTAATTTTTATTTATTTTATTTATTTTTGTTTTTCTTTATTTTCTTTTGTAATATGTTTTTTTATTATTATAATATTAACTAATAATTTCCATTTAATAAATTTTTATGATAAAGATCATTAAGTTGATATTTATCTTATAATTAATTATAAGATCAATACAAAATCCAAAGATAATATAAGATTAATATAACTAATGCACTAAGATAATATAAAAAGCTTATAGTTCAATTGAATGTTCGATTGAACCTTCAATTGTATCCAGTCTGATCAATCAATTGATCTTATCATGGTCAATATAATTAATTCACTAGGATCTATCGGATATTTGATCGATCAATTGATTATATTACGATCAATCGAACTAATTCACTAGAATCGATTGGATTTTCGATCAGATGTTTGATCTTATCACAATCAATCGAACTAACTCACTAGGATCGATTGGATGTTTGATCGATCGGATTTTCGATCCAACATTTGATTGATCATTTGATCCTATCACGATCAATTGAACTAATTCATTAAGATCAATCGGATGTTTGATCGATCATTTGATCATATTACGATTAATCGAACTAATTCATTAAGATCAATCTCAATCAAACTAATTAATTAGGATAGATCGAATGTTTGATCGATCACTTGATCCTATCATGATCAATCGAACTACTTCATTAGGATCGATCGGATGTTTGATCGAACATTTGATTCTATCACGATCAATCGAACTAATTCATTAGGTTCGATCGGATGTTTGATCCAACATTTGATGCTATCACGATCAATCCAACTAATTCATTAGGATCGATCGGATGTTTGATCCAACATTTGATCCTATCACGATCAATCCAACTAATTCATTAGGATCGATCGGATGTTTGATCCAACATTTGATCCTGTCACGATCAATCGAACTAATTCATTAGGTTCGATCGGATGTTTGATCGAACATTTGATCCTATCACGATCAATTGAACTAATTCATTAGGATCGATCGGATGTTTAATCGAACATTTGATCCTATCACGATCAATTGAACTAATTCATTAGGTTCGATCGGATGTTTCATCCAACATTTGATCCTATCATGATCAATCGAACTAATTCATTAGGATCGATCGGATGTTTGATCAAACATTTGATCTTATCACGATCAATCGAACTAATTCATTAGGTTCGATCGGATGTTTGATCGAACATTTGATTCTATCACGATCAATCGAACTAATTAATTATGATTGATCGGATATTCGATCAATCTTTCAATTTCAATTGTTTCACTTACAACTGAGAGGAATTATTTTACGGTTTAGATTTTATTTTGTTATATTTAACAGTGTAAAATCTTTCCATAAGGTATCAATATATTCATCATATAATATATATACACTATTAGATCTGTAAAATTTAATATGAATTATGAAATGAGAATTAACTCTTCAAATTAGTCCAAATGTAACTTCTAACCAAATGGCAAATATATACAAATTAAAATCTTTCTTTAGGAGGATGGAATTGACGGTGCATATTGTGTCACTTTATTTGAAAATTTTAAATAATGCAGTGATATATACACAATTTTAGTACTCAAATATTGGGTTTGAACGTTCTGTTACTACGATCGATC
>NC_081541.1:28827263-28853514 GCF_901000735.1 Corylus avellana | reverse complement strand
TGGATGAAAGTTTCAATATTTTGTTCATAAATCATAAACCAAAAGTTGGTTGAATCAACAACCAACCAGCAGTTGGAACATGTAATGCTTTATTTTATAAAGTAAAATAGAAAGGATGAGCTTATAGAAATTCTGCTGAAATATGAGATCTCATTGGTAGAAGCTTAATTGTCCATTGTGATGAATAGCCATCTCTCGTTGTCGGGCAGCTTCATTGTTGCAATTGTAGTCTGTTGCAGAGATTGATGAGACATTAAGAAGATTAGTTTAAATAGGATGCATTAATTACTACTCAATAAAGTTTTATAGTATATCAACAGTTTGACAAAGATACCCCAATTCCGGTGCTTTTGCTTGTGTTTCCTTGCTTTGAGACTGAGGTTGGCTTAGCTGGAGATGGACGGCTGGATGAATGTCATATCCATTGCTAACAGTATGTAGAGGCCGATGTAAAGTTAATCTTGATTCATTTACTTCTCTTTCTTCGTACACCTGAGAGCCAAAGTTCCTATATATGAACATAAAATAATAATAATAAAAGGGAATGTTTACATGCAATGGAATATCTCATTTTTTTGTGTTTTTCCTTAACATTTACACAAGTTTTTTTCAAATACCTTTTTTTGCAACTCTGCCTTTTCTTTACGAAAGAGGTCTACCTTCTTATGCAAATCAAGGTTTTCTTGATGGACAAGGTTTCCCTGCAATGAAGTTCATATATGAAGGTTATTTAAGTGAGGAAAATAGAATTAGTCCCAAATAAAAATCTAGAGAAATGGAGCCAATCCTTTAGCTATACCTTTTGGTTTAGTTCTTTTATTTCTTCAGTGAAAATTTGTTCCTGCAAGAGAAAAAGGAAAAATGAAGGGTTTAGGCATGTGTTGTACATCAGTACATAAGGATTCATACATTTCTAATACGGATACCCTTCAAACTCATTTCCAATATGTCTTCAAAATTTTGTAGATCTTTGATACTCAAACCAGAAAGTTCTTGGCCCATTAGTTGTCTGCATATATCACACCAAATTGTGGTTCTTAGAGGGTTTGATATGTTTCCTTAAAATTATGTTAGAGCCTTACAGTGAAGCAAAAAAGTGGAGATCCTTTTACATTTGTGTTTTTAAGTATATTTATTCTATTGGGTAATATTTTGCCTCTGCTCGATCTATGTGGACTCACAGATTTAATGATGATTTTGAAAACTAGAAAAATGAAAACTAATTATGGAGAAAATGAATCATTTCTCATTAAAAAAAATAAAAATAAATAAATAAAAACAGAAAATGATTTAGTTTGAGCCAGTTTTAAGCTGATTTTTCTCATTAAAATTGTATCAGATAGCTAGATAATATCAGAATACCATATTTTGCATCATTATGCAGCATCCATCATGCACTACATTAAATGTGCTTTTTGGCTTAACTAAGTACTAATTTGACAGTAATGCAAACAAGAAGTATGTCGATTTAGCTGGATTGTAGTGTCACAAGCCACTTTTAGTCTTGTAAGCCACTTTTAGTCTTGTGCGCTATAAAATAAAAATTATTTTAAAGATCCTTATCAAGTATTTAGATGATTCTACCTGTTGCATCCTTGCACGTACTGCAGCTGCTGTCTCAAACTTGCAGCCTCCCTTTGCCAAAACTACCAAGTATAAAAGATAAAAGAGAAAAAAGGTTGAACTATACACCATAATATAAGATTTAAATAACTTAAATAAAATTAAAAGTCTAAACATGCTGTTTAGTTAAAAAAGAAAAAAAACATAATCATTCAACCATTTAATAGTTTTCATAATTATTTTTAGATTGGAAAAATGGTAAGACTAACACAAATTTTAATATATAAAGAGTTATAAAAAAGAGTTGATCATATATATACCATAAACATTACCTGGGACTTTGGATGCATGATGGTAATCTTTTAGGATTCTTCAAACTCCTAAAACATTACCTTGTTTTGTTTGCACTTTAGTGGAGGTAATCCACATTCCTACCCTCCCAAATGCTCTCTATTGGGAATCAGGATTCCCTTCTGGGAAGAGTACTAAATAATTCCTAAAAGATGCTTAATTAGGAGTAAATCAAATTAACATGAGAATCTCATATTTCTAAGAATTCTATTAGATACATAATCATTCCCAAACATGAAAATAGTCACATTTATGGGAATCTAGATTCTCAAGCATTACATTCCTAGAAATGTGGATTACCTCCACCAAAGTTAAATTTTGTGATCCAAACGCTACGTACATTTGATACTAAAACAAATGATTGTATTGTTTTGTAATGGTTATTAATTTTGTGGTATCCGTAGTATCATTTTTAGAATAAACATAACAAACATCAATTGATAAAGTCCATAGACTTAGGGAGATATTGGGTGGGGTGGTTCTTGATGAATGTTTACCTTGACTTGTGAGGCAGGATCTAGCAGCCGATGATGTTCCTCTTTTAGCTTATTGTATCGTTCAATAACAGATTTCATGCTGATATATAATACATGTAGTCATGAGATCATCACCATTGACTTAGCAAAGGAAATAGGGGAGTGCTAGAGAGCCAAACAAATGAACCCAGCAAAATTTTCAAATTGACATGGTAAACCGTGAGTGACAGGCAGATAAGGGAAAGGGAATTGCATTTTTTTTAATTTAAAAACTCTTGCCACATCAGTTAAAAAATTTTTCTGGGTTCATTTGTTTAGCTCTTAGCACTTCTCAAAGAAATATAGTAGTAATTTAAAGAAAACAATAGCTGCCCAAACTTACAAATGTAAAATAGAAAAAAGAAATAATTAACCTGAAATAGAGAAATGTAATTGTAGATATGAATCAAAGCATCAAAATAAATTTTATTTAAATTAATTCTAAAAGGATAAATTATTGTTCTTTATTTGAACGATGATGTAAATTACATCTTCTTTTTAATTATTTTGAATTTACAACTTAACAACACGCATAAATATGATACACCCTATCTTGTAAAATAGTATATTTACTTATAAAAAGCAAGAGTTTTTAGAAGACAATAATTAATGCTGTTTACAGGCTTGCTTCATAGTAGACTTTCTATTTTGTCCTTAATTTCTTATTTGAAGGTCGAAACGTACATTACGTCATTTTCAATTAATGAGAAAACACACAAAAAATAAAAATAATAAATAAAAAAATAAAAATTTCTTGGTTTTTTTTCTTGGGTTTCTTTCATTCTAAATCAAGTTGTATTATTGCAGCATTAGTGATTCAAATAATAATAATAATAATAATAATCTAAAGCAGATATATGCAAAGTTTGATAAATTATATAAGCATAAAAATAACTTTCTGTTTAAAAGAATTCAGTAAAATTTCATTTTACCCCACTGAACTTTTATTACTTTTTCAATTACCTATTTAAAGTTCAAAAACTTTAAATTTATTGTATCGAACTTCTAATTTTTTTGCAATATCATCTCCGTTAGGTTTTTGAACTTCTAATTTTTTTGAAATATCACATCTCCGTTAGGTTTTTTCGTTAAAAGGAGAAGTAGTGATATTCCTATATGGTTAGCTTCAATATCAAACAAGTACCACTAGTAGGGAAACTTGGGAAGCAATAACAGTGAAGCATCCAAGAGTTGATTGGTGGAAATCAAATGAATTCCGAAAAAAAAAAAATGTTGCAGAAAGTATGCTAGAAGGTGAGAACTAGAACTATGGGGAAGGGTAAATTCAGGTAGAATGAAGAGTATGTGGTCATTAATTTCTACTAGTTGGGGTATATCTTCGACTATATATTCTAGTTTAAAAAATGGTGGATTGTGGAAGCAGAAGAGTTTCCTGTAGTTTTGGAAATGCTGGTGCTGGTTTTCTGGTGCATGATAAACTTCATGATTAATTTCTGGTTTGTTGTTGCACTTGACTCCAGCATATCTACTGGAGATGACTGTAAGAGCCTTTTTTGCTTCTGATGCCTGTTTAATTTGTTGCTTTTGGGGTTACTTGGGGAGTTCTGTAGCAGATGAATCCACTTGAGTTCAACATATTTTGTTTGAAGTTTTGAGTTGATTGTAATGGTATATTGTTTGTTATAGCTGCTGCTGTATTGAATAAGTATATAATTGGTAAGGCTTCTGTTATATAGTGGATTTGTTGTTTGTAATGTACGTGTTTTGTGTATATAGCTGGTTTCTTATAGTCTGTATTGTGGAGTTGGCTTAGTCAGGATGCTTATTGCATCTAGTGTTCTAGCTAATTTGCTGGAATGTGTTCTGATAGTAAATAGAAATTCATTCATATAAAAAAGAAAAGGAAAAAAAAAAAAAAAAAGGGCCTTCTGATATCATCCCTAACCCCACTCCAACAACCCTCTATCATTATTTATCATTGCCAATGGTTAGACGATCTGTGGGGTGTTATAAAAACTAGTAGAGTCGATCAATTATTTTGATTAGGACGGCGGTTGACAATGGTAGAAGGATTGAGCTCGCTTCACAAACACGCTCATTTTCGCGAGTCATGTACACACAAATCTCTAAAACTAAACTCGTAAAAACAATAATTTAAACTATACTATTCATACTAGGAAGATAATTTTATTTTACCATGCGAAGAAGTTCTTACTATAAAATTAAAATAATATCTAAAAAAATTGTTAAATTGAAGTTATATGAGTTTATCTGAGTCAGACCAAGTTTATATTGGTATACATGTCTCATTTACCATTTGAACATATTATTGTGTTTACAAACAACTCATTTATTATTTAAACTGAAACCAAATCAAATTTTACGGATCGAAGTCAAAGGGAGTGTATGAGCACCCTTAGGTTTTGGTGTAAGATTTTCCAAAACAAAGAGTACTGGACATGTATATCAGTATATGTTCTTGCACACTCTCCAAAACAAATACTATACTAGTGTTGGCTTTGTAAATAGTATCATGTCCAGTTAACCGCAGGATCCATATGTCAGATTTTGTGACTTGTTTTCACAAGTCTTACCGTGGGCCCCACAGCAGTATGGCATCCCATACTCTTTGTCTTGGTTTTTTTCTCTCCCACACGTCTCTCTTTCTCTCCATCTATTGAGCTTCTTCTAGAAGCTTTGAGAAAAGGCTGGCTTTGTTTTATTATTGAAGCCATTCGGTCATCAAGAAGAGAGAGAAGGCAGCAGCAACTTTAGCAAGAAAAAAGAGAGAAAGAAGAAAAGAAAAGCTTGCCGAGAGAGAGACTTGTGTGCTGTAGAGAAAAAGAGATACATCATATTCCTTCATTTTGATCTCACTTTTGGAGTGTTGAAATGCTTAGAGAATTTTAAAGAATATTTTTTTCTTTTGTATCTAATTCTCTTTTGAGTGAGATTAGGGTGTATTGGGGCTTTTGGATTTGAGTGGTTTTGTTTGTATTACTCTTTGTACTCCACTTTTTGTTAGTGAATTTCTCCTGGATCGTTTCCGTCAGTGGATGTAGGCTTGTTAAGCCGAACTACTTAAATCTTGGTGTCTTGTGTCAGTTGTGTGGTTGTGTAATTTTTATATTCTGCACTTTTCTACTTCTTTGGTGATCTTAAAATTTGCATTTGTCACAACACCATATCTTTTCCAAGAAAAAAAAGTTAGGATTGTACATATGTAGAATCATTCAAGTAGAAAAGCTATAAGAAGTCAACAATATTTTATATCACTATAGTACACCAATACAGAATGTAACCTAGATCCTATTTATAATAAATTTCAACAACGAAAAATATTTATTATTCAGCTAAAAAGCTGCGGGAAAATCATGTGAGTAAAAAATGCATTATTTTGGATGAGAGAGACAGAGAGACAGGGAGTATACCTCACTACAAGAAATTAGGTTTTTAGGGGCGACTTAAAGTCGCCCCTAAAGGTCCTAAAGTGGACGCTGTTGCCAACAGC
Organism: Corylus avellana; assembly: GCF_901000735.1. Taxonomy (NCBI): domain Eukaryota; kingdom Viridiplantae; phylum Streptophyta; class Magnoliopsida; order Fagales; family Betulaceae; genus Corylus; species Corylus avellana. Next base: position 28,847,613 of record NC_081541.1, on the reverse strand, counting down.
GTCGACTTTTCGACCCTAAAGGTGTCGACGCTAATAGTCCGACCCTAATGATCAAATGTTTGATTATCAGGGTCCACTTAAAAGTCGACCCTAATGATCACTTTTAGCGTCCACTTTATCGACCCTAAAAGTCGCAATGTTTTGACCCTAAAGATAATGTAAACGGAAGCAAAAATCGACCCTAATAGTCAAGCATTAGCGTCCACTTTTAGTTAACCATTAGGGTCCACTTTGTCGACCCTAATGGTCCTTTAAAAAAAAAATAATAATACCTATCAGCGTCCAAACCAAAGTGGACGCTAATAGTTAACCATTAGCGTCCACAAAGTCGACCCTAATGGTCCTAAAAAATTAAAAAAAAAAATTAACTATCAGTGTCCACTTAGAGTCGACCCTAATAATCACTTTTAGCGTCCACTTTATCGACTCTAAAAGGCGCAATGTTTTGACCCTAAAGATGATGGAAGTAGTCGACGCTTAGTCAACCATTAGCGTCCACAAAGTGGACGCTAATGGTCCAAAAAATTTTTAAAAAATTGACTATCAGCGTCCAAATTAAAGTGGACGCTGATAGTTAACCATTAGGGTCCACTTCTAATGGTCCTAAAAAAAATAAAAAAAAAATAAAAAAAAAAAATCTGCGATCGATCGCACTCCAAGTGCGATCGATCGCAACGTCAGTAGGTTTTCGATCTCAAAATGTAGAAAACCTACTGACGTTACGATCGATCGCACTTGGAGTGCGATCAATCGCAACGTCAGTAGGTTTTCGATCTCAAAATGTAGAAAACCTACTGACGTTGCGATCGATCGCACTCCAATTGCGATCGATCGCAACGTCAGTAGATTTTCTACATTTTGAGATCAATCGCACTGGAGTGCGATCGATCTCAAAATCTCTCAGATTTAGAAAAATCCCTGGACCAATACTACCGGAGCATATCTTTATCAATGTACACTGTCAAGGTCATGATCCAAGTTGGGCCGAGAATACTGAAGCCAAAAATAAGGGAATAAATCAAACATATCAAAATTTCTCGATAATAACATGATGCCAAATGCGTGTGCTTAGTGGTGATGTTTCAATCCAGAATTGCTACTCAGCTAAAAAAGCCATGGAATCATACTTTATGATAAAATAACCAACACCAACACCAGCAAAAGCCCAAGTAAATTGATATTCAACATTCCTAAAAGAACAAGCAATGGTAAACTCCGCACACACTCCACTTTTTCCACCACCCTTGTATCCCATAAAAGCGGAATCCCACCCGAAGCCCCTTCTAGAGTCTAGACATCGTCAATCCTCAAGCTCTGCATCAAGGAAACTATTTACTTGATGCTATTGACTCAGTAACATCGTTCTTAAAATACACACTATTAGAAGCTTATTATACAGGCCAAGAAAAAGAAAACATCTACAACCCCATAAATGCAATACCTTTGAAGAATCTTTAAGATGTGCCTTTAGACTCATAACTTGAGGCACAATTACATGAATGAAAGGCATCTGTACAGCAACACCACCAGAGCTTCCTCTTGCTGAGTAATGTATTAATTCAGAGATGACTGCAAAAAAGAAAGGGGATAATGAAAACAATCTAATCGATATTAAAGAGATAAACTATTTTAAGTTATAAATCCAAAACAATAAAGGAACTTTTCAAATACAGTTCACGAAAATATTGGCTTTTCCCAACTATTATACCATTTACAGATGCCTCCGAAATAAACGCAGCATTCAAGCTTGAAAGAGCTGTGTGCACCAAGGGTTGAGAAGCAAGCACAGACCCAGGGATCCTGAAACCAACACAAGATTACTTGACATGTCATCTACAAGCTCAGGAAAATTCACAAGCTACATATGAATGGCACACCAAGGACATCTCTATTTGCCATGCAGAGGCATTCTTAGTCTAGTAAGGTAAATGATGCCTCAGGAAGGACGAGCAAAGAAGAAACAATAGAGCCAAAGATAGAGCACTAAAGTTTGAGAGAACAAATTGAGCATAAGATATCAAATCATTTCTAAATAGCAGCAAGCATTCTAGATGCCCCCCACTAAAGGTTGAAGTTTGGGGAGATGAAAGCTTGGCTGCCAAACGGTTCTAGGAGTCACCAACAAATGATTCAAATCAGGTCCAGTAAGGGGTATGGATCTAATGTTACATTACTGAAGCGGATTGTAGAATTCCAGCCTTCAAAACAATAATGCCCATTAGCAGCATCAAACATAAATCTCTCTTGTGCAATATATTTATCACCTTGTTCAAAAATTTTAATCTCGAGTAGATGCCTCATAAACGTCAAGAATATTGACACGCCACATATTATGCAGGACACACAAAAAAATGAAATAAGTTATGAACTATTCTAGTATTAAATGGAACTAACTTCCATTTTCTCACTGATTGCATAGTGTTCTTCTAGTTAAAGAAATGTAAATCATGTTGGCCTTAAACTGATTAATTGCAATGCTTTTGTATTGCTTCATCATGTCATCATAGCACACATTGAGCATATAAATTACCTTGCACTCATTGTTAAACAAGTATTTAACTCAATCCTTCAGCGCCATGAGATGACCAGACATGTTTGCCAAATTCTTCAAGTACCAAAATTTTCATAATCACAAACAACAGGGTATATTATGAAAGCTGGGTTGGTAATGCCAGGAATTCTATTGCCTAGCACTAACCATAGATTCTTATGCTTGCTACAAGGATCAAAACGAGAAAGTAAAGAAATGGATCCAAAAGCCCATCTATAATAGTATTCTCTGATCACCATAATCATATAGTTAATGTGTGTTTTAACAATAAACGACATATATTTTATTCCTAGACAAAAATTAATGCTAAAACATAATGACCACAAATGCTAGAAGCCATATATTCAAGACAAGACAAGAAAAGGAAGTTATTACCAGAAATTTCCACCTCCTTGTCGTTCTTGCAAAAGACAAGACCTAATCAAGGTGTCAATTGGTGATCCCCTAAGAGCATTTCCAAGCTCTTTACATGTCCAGAGGATTAATCCCCTTCGGGTAAATATTAGTAACTGCTCTAACATCTCCTACACTTGTACACACCCTGCAATCAGATCCAGAATATATCAGAATACCAAACCCAGGGATTCAAACATGAATTGGAAAGAAAGGAAATTAGAAGAAAAAAAAAAAAAAAACTGCATGCAAAGGTAAAGAACATCTACATAAACATATGTACTTCCATTACAGACCTGCCACTTAAAAGACGAGAAAAAAAAAATGAAAAGATGAAAATTAATGCATGTAATGATTCTTAACATTTTGGAAGTAAAGAAGAGTATAGGTATACCTCATCCAAATAGTTGTCTAGAAGCTCCGCAAAAACTGTGCAATTAAGACCCACAGTCAATAATGTATTCTTTTATAAATAACACAATTATAAGTTTTTCTTTTTGTTAGATTATGTCAATGACTGCCCAAACAGGTGAACTAAATATAAATTACAAGAAACTCTTAACCATAATAATAAGAAAAACAATAATTTGTAACTCCATATGACTTGTAAAATTTATGAAAATTGATAATGTAGAATGCCAAGACCTAATTTTTTGATAAAGAAACACATTTAAATTGAAAAATAATGACAATACAAGAGATTTGATTTGTTGTTATAAGACCTAATGCCCCAAAAATGCATATATTTTCACTTACTGGCTCCTTATTAATTCCAGTACCCGCTCATATTCATTCAATATATAGCGGTAAGAGAATCCACTACAAAGAATGCTAAAAGAAAAACAATCAAATAGTTCCACGTATCTTCGTTTTCTTTTTTATTTTTTTGTTATTACTTCCGCATGCAGTAACAACATGATTCTCGTTCAAAAAAAAAAAAAAAAAGGTTAAAAGCATTAAATGTTAATCCTACCACATACATGTAAACGGTAAAAACAAAAAGAAAACAAAGAAAGAAAGAAAAAACAAGAAGGAATTATTATTGAAGAAAAACAACGCATGCTCTAACAAGTACCAGAAGTTGAAGCAGCATCGCCCCTGTTGGTGATCTCGTAATCCCCTGCTTTCCAACACTGCTTGCAACCACATAAATTTACTCAAAAAAAAAAAAATAAGTGTGGAAAATCTCAGCTATAAGAACCGATTCGAAGCAAAAATTTAAACTATAATGGAAGTCGCCAAATTAAACCCTAAATTGAAATCCCAAATCAAAACAATTAAAAGAGAAAAATCCTTACTTTGGCAGAAGGGCACCCATAGCATCAACAGCTCAAACCCGAAAACTCGATCTCCCAGACTCGTCCTCTCGCTCTGTTTCTCTCAAACAGTATCGACATTCTCAATCTCTGCAACTCTATTTCGTCCCTCTTCGCTGCTCAAGGACCTCAACAAACTATTATATTACTATTTGGGCCTTTCTTGGTTTTTGATTTTGATTTTATTTAGGGCTTGGGTTTTCTTACTCCGGTGGCCGAAGACCTCGCCGGAGTAAGAGAGAGGGTGAGCTAGGCTAGGGAGAGCAGCTGGAGAGAGATCGAGAGTGAGATTGATGAGGGAGCTGAGTGCTTTTGAGGGAGGGGAAAATTTTAGGGATTTTCGTGTTTTCGAGCGTTTGGGGAAAATTTTTGGTTCGAAAATTTCAGAAACCGCGCCACTTGTTGGCGCAAATATTTTCTATTAAGCCTCAATCAGCGGCGACATTGCTTAGTCGCCGCTATTTAGGGTAATTTTTTTTTTATTTTTTTTTAAAATTATACTTACAATTTTTTTAAAATAATTTTAAGTTTAAATGTAGGGTAAATTTGAAATTCTATAACAATTTTAAGGGTATAAAAGACATTTTCAAGAAAAAAATACTATTCACACAATATTTTTTTCTATAAATGATTAATAGCTTAATTGAATGTTTATAGTTCAAATGATCTAATTCACTAGGATCGATCAATATAAAAGACATTTTCAATAAAAAAAAAATACCATTCACACGATATATATATATTTTTTTTATAAATAATTAATAGATTAATTGAATGTTTACAGTTCAAATGAACTAATTCACTAGGATCGATCAGATGTTTGATCGATCATTTGATTCTATCACGATCAATCGAACTAATTCATTAAGATCGATTGGATGTTTGATCGAACATTTGATTCTATCACGATCAATCGAACAAATTCAGTATGATCGATCGAATGTTTGATTGAACATTTGATCCTATCACGATCAATTGAACTAATTCATTAGGAGTGATCGGATATTTGATCGATCATTTAATCATATCACGATCAATCGAACTAATTCACTAGGATCGATCAGATATTCGATCGAACATTTGATCGTATCACGATCAATCGAACTAATTCATTAGGATCAATTAAATGTTTGATCGATCATTTGATCCTATCACGATCAATCAAATTAATTCAGTAGGATCGATTGGATGTTCGATCAATCATTTGATCCTATCTCGATCAATCGAACTAATTCACCAAGATCGATCGGATGTTTGATCTATCATGATTAATCAAACTAATTAACTAACATATTAACTAAGTTAATAGATATTAAATTACTAAGTTACTATAATTAACTATAGGTTATTTTGACAAACAAAAAAATTATATGTTACTTAATATTTCTATGAATATATAATATACATACTTGTTAGTTACTATATACTAACTTAGTATTACTATTAAGTTAAGTGGTAGATCACATGATCTAAAGATTATTTGAATTGTAATTAGAAAGAAAAAAAAAAATGTAAAATATTATACCATATGATCATATATATCACAAATTAAGTGATTAATATTAGAATCAACAATGTGTTTGTTTAGAGATATATGATGTTGTTATGTTTAGAGTATTATGTTGTAGATATCATTATAAGTTAGATGTTACATCATATGGTCTACTATTATAATTTATATGATTATATAAAATGATCAATTGATGATTAAATCATATGATTATATAATAACAAAATATACATATATAATATGACATAAGTCAAAAGTATACAAACTCATACAAATACAACAATTAAGTACCCAGAGACTTAATAACTAGTTACTTAATAAGCTAACATATTAACTAAGTTAATATATTAAATTACTAACCTAGTATAATTTACTATAGGTTATTTTGACAAAAACAAATTATATGTTACTTAATATATATATATTATACATACTTGTTCGTTAATATATACTAACTTAGTATTACTAAGTAAGTTAACTATTTTCAAAAAACAATGATATGATGATATGTATTATCATTCTAATTACATTAGATCATACTTAATTAGTTAATTAAGTATGATCTAGTGTAATTAGAATGATAATACACATATATGGACATGATCTAATAATGTTTGTTTTTTTTTTCTTTTTAAGAAAGCTTTGTCCTATTCTTCATGAATTAAGTCTCATAATATTTAAGTATAATGTATTATCACTATAATTTATATGATTATATGACATGATCAACTGATTATTAAATCATGTGATTATATAATAAAAAATTATACATATATAATATGATATAAATATACAAATACATATTAATACAATAATTAAATATCTAGAGACTTAGTTTCAATGTATGTTATAAGTCAATCTATGTTATACATTACTTTTCAAAAAAAAAAAAGAGTCCATCTATGTTATAAATTTTAATTACACATATGTAATAACAAAAAAAATTATTCTATTTTTTAACCATTTTTTTAACCTTGAGGTTCTTAATATTCATTTTGGTCATTTTTTTAAACCATTTTGTAAACAATTTTTTAAACTATTTCTTAGTTTACTTTGCTTTTTATTTTTTAATTTTATTTTTCTATGTACTCTTTAGGGTCGACTTTCAAAGTCGACCCTAATAATGGGTCTTTAGCGTCCACTTTTAGTGGACGCTATTGGTCATCAATTTTATTTTTTTATTTTTTATTTTTCTATGTACTCTTTAGGGGCGATAAAGTCGCCCCTAATAGTTAAGCATTAGGGTCGACTTTTAAAGTCGACCCTAATGATGGGTCTTTAGCGTCCACTTTTAGTGGACGCTATTGGTCATCAATGTATTTTTTTTATTTTATTTTTTATTTTTTTTACCTACTCTTTAGGGGCGATAAAGTCGCCCCTAATAGTTAAGCATTAGGGTCGACTTTTAAAGTCGACCCTAATGATGCGTCTTCAGCGTCCACTAAAAGTGGACGCTATTTCTCATCAATTTTAATTTTTTAATTTTTTTTTTAATTTTTTCTACGTACCCTTTAGGGTCGACTTTGAGAGTCGACCCTATTGGTCTTTTATTTTATTTTTATTTTTATTTTTTAAGCTTTAAGTGGACGCTATTGGTGTACTATCAGGGTCGACTATTGTGGACGCTAAAAGTTTTTTCTTGGCTCCTTAAATTTTTCGCCCCCCTTTAATAATTCCCGCGTGTATATTAGGGTCGACTTATTAGAGTCGCCCCTAATAGTTACGCATTAGGGTCGACTTTCAAAGTCGACCCTAATGATGCGTACACAATTTTAGTACTCGAATATTGGGTTTGAACCTTCTGTTACTACGATCGATCGCATCTTGGGTGCGATCGATCTCAACAACAGAAGATTCAAGCACATCTCATCAATTTTATTTTTATTTTTTTTTAATTTTTTTTTCCTACTCTTTAGGGGCGATAAAGTCGCCCCTAATAGTTACGCATTAGAAAGTTGACCCTAATGATGCGTCTTCAGCGTCCACTTTTAGTGGACACTATTGCTCATCAATTTTAATTTTTAATTTTTTTTAAAAATTTTTTTTACCTACTCTTTAGGGGCAATAAAGTCGCCCCTAATAGTTAAGTATTAGGGTCGACTTAGAAAGTCGACCCTAATGATGCATCTTCAGCGTCCACTTTTAGTGGACGCTATTACTCATCAATTTTAATTTTTAATTTTTTTTAATTGTTTTTTACCTACTCTTTAGGGGTGATAAAGTCGCCCCTAATAGTTACGCATTAGGGTCGACTTTGAAAGTCGACCCTAATGATGCGTCTTTAGTACTGGACGCTATTACTCATCAATTTTAATTTTTAATTTTTTTTAATTGTTTTTTACCTACTCTTTAGGGGCGATAAAGTCGCCCCTAATAGTTACGCATTGAAAGTCGACCCTAATGATGCATCTTCAGCATCCACTTTTAGTTGACGCTATTGCTCATCAATTTTAATTTTTCTTTTTTTTTTTTTCATTTTTTTTACCTACTCTTTAGGGGCGATAAAGTCGCCCCTAATAGTTAAGCATTTGAAAGTCGACTCTAATGATGCATCTTCAGCGTCCACTTTTAGTGGACGCTATTGCTCATCAATTTTAATTTTTAATTTTTTTTACCTACTCTTTAGGGGCGATAAAGCCGCCCCTAATAGTTAAGCATTAGGGTCGTCGACCCTAATGATGCGTCTTCAGCGTCTACTAAAAGTGGACGCTATTGCTCATCAATTTTAATTTTTAATTTTTTTTTTTAAAATTTTTTCTACGTACCCTTTAGGGTCGACTTTGAGAGTCGACCCTATTGGTCTTTTATTTTATTTTATTTTATTTTATTTTTATTTTATTTTTATTTTTATTTTTTAAGCTTTAAGTGGACGCTATTGGTGTACTATCAGGGTCGACTATTGTGGACGCTAAAAGTTTTTTCTTGGCCCCTTAAATTTTTCGCGCCCCTTTAATAATTCCCGCGTGTATATTAGGGTCGACTTATTAGCGTCCACTGTAAAGTGGACGCTAATAGTCAACCTTTCGACCCATTATTAGTGTCCACTTTTATGTGGACGCTAATAATTGACTATTAGGGGCGACTTGACTATTAGGTGCGACTTTTAAAAGTCGCCCCTAGTAGTTGAGTATTAGGGGCGACAATAAAGTCGCCCCTGATGAGTCAGTTTCTTGTAGTGACTCGGACAAAACCAACAATTCAATGTTCAATGCTCTGAGTGGTGCGGAGTATATATTAGAGCAGGGATTAGTCTAATGGATCCTAGTTGGACCTCTACAGTTGGTTCGCAACTGACACGTAAACTGGGACGGAGCCAGGGTACTGCCATAGGTGAAGCCATGATCACCTTGATAAAAAAAAAAAAAAAAAATTATTGAATTCGCAGTGTTTGAGATTTCACTTTTATCTTTTCTTGATACATGCCCTTCACCTTCGTCTTTTCTAGAAAAATAAATTAACAAACATTGAAATAAATATATAATAAAAAAGGATTCAAAAGGTTGCTAGTATTTATAAGGTCCAATATCTCTACATAATCTTTATTTCCTTCCAGAAGCTCCATGACGTTGTGTTGTTCATTTTTCTTCGCTTTTCCTGCGCAATATCATAATAGGTGGGTTGTATATGACCAAAACTTTTGAAAAGCATGCAAGTGTGGTTTTAATTTGGTATTTATGTTTCTATTTACCATTTTTTTTTATCTAATTTTTGGAATGAATATTGCTATATATGATGTAAATAATAGGTTTCATGTCTAATCAACCATAAAATTATTATTTGCTCCAAAAGCTTAAGTTTATAAAAACATATATATATAACTTTAATTATTTAAATTAATATTCTAAATCTCTCGAAAACCCAACACGTGCAATATATAAGGCAAAGGGAGATCGAGAAGAAAGATGAAAAAACTATAGAGTCAAAGTTCAAATTCAGAAATTGGCCAAATTAATTAACAATCTTTAATTTACCTCTCTCTCCCACATGTACAAACATGTTTTCTCTTTTTCTCCTTTTCTTCAGTTACCTTCATTATCCATCCTTGCCAGTCCATTAAGACCACAATTTATTTATATATTTTTTAAACAATAATAGATTGAAGTATTGGTTGAGACTGTCATGAAGTCAACATTATTGGATAATTTTGGATAAAAATGTAGTTGATAACATTACTCAATAAATAATATGTACAGATATCAGACGACAACCTTTCCAATATGCTTTCTCTCCTTTTTTATTATTTATTTTTTCCAATGTTTATTAATCTACTTTTTTAGAAAAGAAGATGCCCTTGGGCATCTGCCAAGAGAAATCAGAAGTGCGATCCCAAATGCTTTGTGAATTCAAAATTTTATTAAGTTTAATCGTGCACTCACTATAAGCAACCATTTTATTTCATTATAACTATATATTGTTAGGACATTACAACAAGGAAAACATGCCACACTTTATTTCATATAAAACTATATATTGCTAGGACATTACAACAAGGAAAACATGTAGTTCTTTAATTGAACTGTTTCTCAAGCTCTTCAATCACATTCTTGTCCACTTGGAAGGCCTTAGTGAGAACGTCAAGATTGATGGGAGGATTGGATCCCAAGACAGCATTTGCTATGATGACGAGCCCAGGATTCTAGCTACCAAAACCTGAAAAAGCAATAGCATTGGTCTTTCCTACATTAAACTGGAAGTGAATAAGACCAATTGGAAATGCAAAGACGTCTCCCACGTTCAGAATTTTGGTAAAGAGGCGGTTATCTGGGTTAGATGTGACGAAGCTAACGTATAGGGTCCCCTCTGCAACTAGTAGAATCTCTATGGAACGAGGGTGAATGGGGTGGATTTAGGCCATACGGTGCATAGTCGATGCGAGCTAAGGATGTGCCAAGTGTGTTGAGGCCAGGTATTTGGTCTGCATTCAAAGAGTGACATTCGACTCGAGTGCATTTTCAGTATTTCTAAGAATGTTTAGCCCCTGAAAGGAGAAATCATTGGCATTGGCAAGCTTTGGATCCTTACAGAACTTTCCATTCACAAACACTGCACAAAGGAAATTTTGTTAATATCACAGGACACTTAGATTATAATGATTTATATATAGCATGTGATTCAGAAATTAAAAAGGCCCATTTAAGTAATACCTCCGAGCATAATTACATTAACATGGTAATAACCCAGATAAAAGAAAATACGAATAAGAATAAGAAGAAAAAGAAGATGAAGAAGGTGTACATACCAGCATCAGTGGAAGTTTTAAGTGCAACACAAAAGTCTTGCAGAGGAGAAGGGTCATAGGCAGAGGCAACAGAGCATGCCAAAGCCATGAGTACAAAAGCTACAAGGCATTTAGGAACCCCTTTCATCCTTCTTGTGGCTACGATTCTCAGCTTCTATATTCTCTGAATTCTTGGTCTTGTGAGGAGTGAGAGATGTTGCATGGGAACATGTCTATTTATAGCCGGGAGTGAATGAAACATGTTTTTCTTCTTGGACAGACTAATAACAACCTTACATACCCAACCTAACCACTAAGTAGGTGTAACAGTTGGTAGTTCTTTCACTAATTCGTATGGATATATGTTGACATTTAAGAATGCCTACCAACATCTTGTTTAGGCCTTAAGCGGTAGAGAATTGTAACTAGACAGAAAACTAAGCCTTCCATTTTTACGTTGATGATAAGTCACGATTAGGGTTGTTAGCTTTCCTGAGATTTAAACGCATAGAGCCGGTACTGATCAGAATTTGACTTTGTTGCCTACCCAGGCTACCCAGCAGTGCCAGAACCAACATGGTATGCTGAAAATAGAAGGAAGGTAGTACCTGTCAAAGTTGTAATGCTGTCACAAATATATCCTTTCGTATAATTGCCATGCCATGACCGAGAGTGTTAAAATATAAATTAAATAATCAAATTCATAAATTCTTGTAAGTATGAGCTTGTGAAAGAAGTGATGATTTAACAATATCCACATTTTGGTGCCCATTGTAGTGGGCCAGAATGAGGACCTTGATCAGGCGATTGTATTTCTTGCCTATTATTATGTGCACTGCCTCAAATATGCAGTGTTTCCGGATCTGAATTCATTTGATGATTTAGGCCAAGGCAAATGTAGATGTTAAAACAGTGGGAGGAATATAACTATTACTCGCACCAATGCCTAAGTCAAATGATTAATTTGATCTTATCTAACTAATTAAGCTTAATTATCTTTTGTTATGATTATGCATGCTACTGAAGAGTTTGATATTTCTGTGTGATTGCTGTCTTGTATTTTCCATTGATGCATGCTGAATTTATACACATTCTTTGAGAGATTTACAAAGGAAAGTATTTTAGAAAATAAATGACAAATTGCTTGGTTTTCCTTTCTTGTTGAGCACTAGCCGTTGGACTGATTTGGTTTGCTATAATTGTAAGATTTCATTTGCCTTATTTTGGATGTAGCCGTTGCTTGATATTCCTTGTGAGGATTGTAGTCTTGCAGGTCACGCACTTGCCTTGTAGAGAATATGGACGTTGCTTTGGTTTCCACGTGAGGATTTGTGGAGTTAATTATGTTTGTTCCATTAGCTACAATGATTAAATGATTAAATATTCTTCTTTCTATCAACTTAAATTTTTTGGATAAATAGTGATTTAATTGTGCGTATTGGTATTATTTTATTTTATTTTTTATTTTTAATTTGATCTTATCTAACTAATTAGCTAATCCCTTTTTATTATGCTAGAAAAAGCGTGTCAATGTACGTACGTATTAGTAATTTTTTGATAGTTGGTAAGATTTAATGGTTTCCTAGAGCAAACAGCTACTCTTTTAAATGAGTGTAATTGCTCTGTGCACATGAACAATTTTTTTATTATCATGAATAATTAAAGAGGAGTAAAGCCAGCTACTCTTTAAATAAGTGTAATTGTACTGTGCACATGAACAATTTTTTATTATCATGAATAATTAAAGAGGAGTAAAGCGCTATGGACTATTTTGTTATCCTTTTAAAAATTGATATGAATTTTCGAATTACTATTAAATTAAAACTACTCAGCCTCTTTTAAACCAAAATAGTAAGCGATACTTATGCCCACCGTTGTGATCAAATATCTCAACATCAAATGTTTGTTTTTGTTTGGATGAATAGAGTAATGCTAAAAATTACTTTTGTGTCCTTTCAAGGATGATGTGGGTCTGCCGCACTACAAGAGAGAAATAAGCCGCAAGGTTTCTTCTTGGTTTTGAGTGATCAAATCAAGAGAGAAAATTGAGAGAGCTGGTGAGTTGAGGTGCTGAGAGATAGAGGTTCTGTTTTCTTTCTTCTTGGCAACATAGAGTAGCAAGAGAGAAAGAAAAAGAAGCCTTGTGCCAGTGAGAGAAAAATAGAAGAGACCAACCGCCATCGTATCCCAGCAAAAGAAGAAGAGTTAGTATTTCTGTCTTTTGTTTTCTCTTTTTGAGAATAATCTCTATTGTGTGATAGTGAGATTTGGGTGTATTGGGTTTTGGGTCTGAGTGATTTTTTTTCTCTACTATATTTTTGTACTCCATCTTTCATAGTGAATTTCTTCGTGATCGCTTCCGCCAATGGACGTACCTCACATTGAGGGAACCACTTAAATCTTGGTGTTGCCTTGTGTGTGATTGTTCTCACTTTATTTAGCCATAATTGTGATTGTGGTTTCTGCACAACAATTGGATTTTGATTAAATTGTGATTTTAAAAGCCAGCTCCTTTTTTGATAGACACAAGAGTGACACAAAAAGAACTTATAAAATTACTTGGATGAATGAATAACAATATTGTATATATCAAATGAGCAAAATTCTAAGCAGAATTACACTTCAGACAAGGCTAAATACATTAACCCCTAAACAGCAAAAATTTGCAGAACCAACTAAACCTCCACACAACCTAAAAAACTGTGTCTGCAACATCGTGACAGATGCAGAAAAACACAACAAAACACGCATGCTACGAAAAAGGAAAGAAAGTGCTTGTACATAAGAAATCATTCCATTTAACTATAATTACTAAAACTATGTTACAACTAGCAAAACAAGGCAAACTTTTTATATGAACCATCTAATGGTTCATCGTTACTATTACAAATGTTTCTCTAAATGTTGTTGGAAGAAAACTGTTTTTGAAGATAGTTAACCACATTCTTGTCCAACTGGAAGGCTTTGGTGAGAATGCCAGCATTGATGGGAGGATTAGATCCAAATATTGTGTCTGCTATGCTAATGCGCCCCGGATTCTGGCTACCGAGACCGGAAAAGGCAAGAGCATTGGTACTTCCTACATTGTACTGAAAGTGAATGAGGCCAATTGGAAATACGAAGACATCTCCAGCATTTAAAACCTTCGTGAAGAAGCGGTTATCAGGGTTAGATGTGACAAAGCCAACATACAAGGTACCCTTTACGACTACAAAAATCTCAGTGGCATGAGGGTGAATGTGGGGAGGATTTAGGCCATTTGGTGCAAAGTCAATGCGAGCCAAGGATACGCCTAATGTATTAAGGCCTTGTATTTCGTCCACGGTCAAAAGAGTGACATTCGACCCTGGTTGATTTGCAGTGCTTCTTGGAATGTTTAGCCCTTGGAAGAAGAAATCATTGGCATTGACAAGCTTTGGGTCCTTGCAGAACTTTCCATTCACAAATACTGCACAAAGAAAAGTTTGTTAATATCACAAGACATTACATTATAATGGTTTATAATATTACATTGATATGGGTTGAGAAAAAAACAACTCAGATGCTTCAAATGACTTGTAGAGAAAATAGTAATAATAACAAGAATGTGTATATACCAGCATCAGTGGAAGTGCTAGCTGCAACACAAAAGTCTTGCAGAGGAGCAGGGTCATAGGCAGATGCAATGGAGCATGCCATACCAATGAGTGCAAAAGCTACAAGGTAATTAGGAAACCCTTTCATCCTTATTCTGGTTTATGATCTCTTTCCTCTGTATTCTGTGAATTCTTGATTTTGTGAGGAGTAAGAGATGAAGCATGGGAACTTGTCTATTTATAGCCGTTAGTGAAAGAACCGGTCTGTGTTTTTCACCAGATGGAACCTGTAAGGCTGCAAGACTTGGCAAGTTATCGATTTTTTATTTATCCATTTAATTTGCACGTTTCCAAATTCTGCCAAATCCAACCATTTCAATTAATGGAACAGTGTAGTTCTATTGTTCTAATGTTGCTTTCTCCAACCTTTTATATATAACAAAAAATATTACTTAAACTAGAATATATATATATATATATATAAGAGCCACGAATCCTTGTCGTTTTGATAAATTCCAGGGAAGTCTTCCAATAACACCATGATAAATTCCTCCAACGACCAGGTTTGAGACAGAAATATAATTTACAATATTCTGTCATGATGTTGCATACACGGAATGTTTTTGCTACTTGAGGTTGAATTTTTATTTGATGAATATGATAAGTTATACAAATGTTACTGTTTCTGTCTGCTGGTGTTAAATCTGTTCTACACGCAAACACTCAGTCAATTCATGATGTTTCGATTAAGAAATGTCTTGTTTTTAAAATTCAGAAGTTCATAGTTTAATGATTTGATATTTAAAAATACAATTGACCCATTCAGGAACAAAATAATTTAGCATCGTCCTCAGAATCATCCTAAGGTCGTTCTATATTTTATTGTCCTCGTGTGAGTATATCTACTACTTATTTGCGCATATCTCTTTCTTTCTTACCTCAAGACTTAATGTGACCGTTCAATTTTATTTGTAGATTATAGAACAGCATACTACATTAATAGTTGACATTTTCAAAATAAAATATTGAACAAAATTCGGAAGCTAATGCTTGTGATAAATGTTCGCCAAACTTTGATTATAATATATTTCTCATTAATGCTTTAATTACCTCCCTCAAGAAATGGCTTGGAAAATCTCAACCACATTAGGGATAGCACATATGTAACACAAAATTTTCCTCATCGATAATAAAATATTGATTAAGTGATTAAATTTAACTTTTTTCAAAAGTTAAGCTTTTGAAAAATTGATGATTTAACATGGTATCATAGCAAGATTGGATCATTGGAGATTCATGTTGCCTGCAGACCCTAGCCCCCTTCTGGTGCGCCCCCTACTAATTTAGCAACTTCTTCCATCCTTCCTTGCTCCTCCTTTTTCCCTTGTTTTATTTTTAAATTTTGTTTAGACTCCAGCAGCAGCAGCGCCCAGTCTCCTCCACTGCTTTGGCCGCCTACTCCACCTCGCCGTTCGTCATCCTCCCCGATCTTTTGGCTTTGTCAGTTTTTGCAAGGGTTCTTAGATCGGCTTTTTCCGAAGCAGATCTACGTTTTTGCCACCAGTCCAAATCCTATACATGTCATTACACATTCTTCTCCGGTGCCAATGAGTCATGCATGTAGACAACATTCGTTTTCCTTTTGGTCAGCATGCGATAGTTGTGGTTCAAACACGCCGGAGCGTGGATGATTAGTAGTTTAAAACAGATTTGTAAAGTCACTACAAAAACGGTGATAATTTTTGACCAGGAGTTTTTGACGTGGGGTTTTTGACGTTTATCAACGGTTAAAAGGGGAGTGTCAAAAATTTAAGATTTTTGACGTGTCTACAGTGCCACGTCAAAAACTTTTGACGTGTTGGGATCAACACGTCAAAATTTTTTTTTTTGACGTGGCAACAATGCCACGTCAAAAGTTTTTGACGTATGAACATAGCCACGTCGGAAATTTTTTTTGATGGGTCAGTTTTTAGAACGTCAAAAACCTTTTTTGACGTGGCAAATCTGCCACGTCAAAAATTTATACATATTGTTTTTTTGACGTGTCACGCCGTTTGACACGTCAATATATATATATATATATATATATATATATATATATAATAAGAAATGATTACAATATTCAAATTCCAATATTCCTGATATTCAAGGACAACTAGCGGAATTTTATAGGTTATCAAGTAAACTCCAAGGGGTTTTGGCTTTACTGTTCTTCATTTAGTCCTAGAATTGTTGAGTCTGGATATTCAAAATTTCTAGAGGACGTTGAACTTAGTGGGAGTGCTTATCCTCAAGGGATTGAATTAGAAGAAGCACAAGAGTAGACTGAAGCTCCTTCACAAGAAGGGTGTTTGATTGTGCTTAAGGAAAATTAAATTGATTATCTTGAACCACAATCAGTTTCAGAATAGTCTACTCATAAGGAACTAGTTCAGAATGAACCTACTCAGACTTTGTCAAAAGTAAATGAAGTAGGATTACGAAGATTATCTAGAATAAGGCGACCAACAACCCCTAGTGATTATGTTGCATAATTCCAAGAGTCTGATTTTGACATTGGGCCTAAAGACGCTCAAAAAATTGTTTTCACATCATTTTGGGTGGAGATAACTTCACATTGTGTTTTAATGTCATGAACGAGGAGATGAAATCATTGGTTAAAATTCAAGTCTGCAATCTTGTTGACTTACCAAAGGGAGATATAGCCATAGGCTGCAAATGGGTTTACAAAACCTAAAAGAATGCTTCCGGGTAATGTTGAATGATATAAAGCTAGACTTATAGCCAATGATCTTACTCAAAAGGAAGGCATTGATTATCATGGTATGAGTAGCTCATTTTGGTTTAGAGCTATATCAAAAGGATGTGAAAAATAATTTTTCTTGAATGAAGATCTTAAGAAGGAGGTGTACATAAGAGAACTTAAGGGTTTTATTGATAACAGTTAGAAAGCTTGCAAATTAAGGAAATCTATTAATGGACTAAGATATGTCTCTCATCAATGGTATACAAAAATTTTACAAGGTTATTACATCACATGGGTTTATTGAGAACCTTGTTAATCATTGAATATACCTTAAGGTCAGTGGGAGTAAAGTTACATTTCTTTTAGTCCTGTATGTAGATAATATTTTGCTTGCAAGCACTAACTTAGGTTTGCTACATAAAGTTCATCTCACTAAAGTTTTGGGAGAGATTCAGAATGAAGAACTATGAATCTTCAGTAGCATCTATTATTAAAGGAGATAATGTCTCAAAATGTATTGGAACTATAAGGCAGATGAAAAATATTCCATATGTATGCACAGGTCTACATTAGACCTGACATTGAAATAGCAGTTGAACTATTGGGTCAATATAGCATTGTGGAATATGCAATGAACCAAGAACTACAGTTTAACCTAAAGATACACTTACCATTTGGTGGTGTTTATTCAGGTTTGATTTTTGCTAAATGTGTAGATAGTAGATAATCAACTTCAGTATATATATTTTCTTATTGTTAAAAGGCTATATACTGAATATGCAATAAGCAGACTACAGTTGCTATATCTACCATGAAAGCAAAAGTCATTACATGCTGTGAATTTGTTACACAGGCATTATAGTTGAGACATTTTTTAAAGGTCTCAAGATTGTCGATTTTATAGTTAGACCCATAAAGATCTTCTGAGTTAATTCTACTACAGTTATCTTTTCTAAGAATAAACTGAGTAGAAGCAGAAGTATGTATATCAACATAAAGTATCACTATGAAAGAGAACATTAAGTGACAATAAGTGTCTATTGAGTATATAAGTATTGGATTAATGATAGCAGATCCTATGACTAAAGGTATACCGGTAAAGAAAGTATAAAGTCATGTGCAATATATGAGATTCATTAATTCATTTGTGCTTAGTTTCTCTTTAATTGGTCTACAGACATAAATGTAATGTTATAAATATTTTAGTGCGCATATATATTATTCTTATCCGTGGGGATAAAATTAAAGTTGGACCCGTATGACTTATAGGAAGTTTATTCATAAAGTACATTATCCATAAAGTACTCGTTTAGGGAGGTATTACACATCGTCATACATGGAAGGGACGGCTTATCATATAAAAGCTTTACCACCATGATTCGTGTGTAGTATTCCTTGAGTGAGTGGGAGGATTCCATGAATGCTTGGAATAAATAAAGTATTGGCCATATCATAGAACCGAACACCATAAGGAATTTATGTGTCATAAGGGCCAAGTGGGAGAATGTAAGAAATTCCATTTAAAGTATGTCCCTTATGTCACATATATTATTGTAATTATAAAATATATATAATTACGGTGTTCAATAATTTATTCCAATTAAAGCTTATTGTGTGAAATCAAATATTCTGAATTAAATTGTTGATTTAATTCTTGTGGAACAAGTATTTGATTTTATTACTGATTTTATTTTGTGGAATAAGTTAGTTGTATTGATTATTTATTTGATTTTTTATTCCTTGATGGGATGAATAATTAAGGTAATAGCTCTAATTGAGGGTTCCTGACCTACCTATAAATAAGGCATGTGTATTCCATCAATTGACACTCACTGGTAGGCATAGGTCTGAAAAATCTCTCAATAACCTACTTGAGTAAAGCAATGGCCGGAGGTACATATATATTAAATTATTTCCGCTACTAGTTTTATTGGTAATTAGCATTTAATATATATAAAATTCTTATAGAAAACCCATCAAAGTTAGTCATTATTTGATGAAAGGTTTTTGAATTTTGGTTCTGCGATTTAAAAAACGGATAGCACTGAACAAGTGTTGAGGAGTGAAACCCATTAATTTATTGTGAGTGCACTTATGAATGTTGAGTTTCATATTCAAAAAGTAAAAAGAAAAAGAGTAGTTAATATATATATAAGTGGACTCAAGCCCATACGGTAATTAGTGTGGTATCCAAATATATATGTATATTAATGTACTTTTGCTTAAACTCTCAAATTGCTTTATCTTCGAACACGTGGTATCAGAGCCATGGTTAGCTTCCTGGTAGGGGTGGCAATTCGGGTAATCGGGTAGACCCGATTACGACCCGCTAAGACCCGCGACCCGATTACCCAAGACACGAACACGACCCGTTTAACTAATCGGGTTAACGGGTCTGACACGATTATAACACGAAAAATACCCGGGTAACCCGACACGACCCGTTTAACATTACCGGGTAAAATCGGGTAAACACGACCCGACACGACCCGATACGACACGACCCGACTCGACCCGACCCATGCATCAAACAGGTAATCTGACCCGAACCGACCCGACCCGACCTGGAAAAATATGTAGAAAAGGCTGAAAAGCCATTTGGGCAATCAACGATTCAACATTCTTCTATTTTATTTTGTTGAGCATTAGATGATTTAGATCTTAAAGGAATTAAATAGAATTGAAAATTAAATGGAAAAAAAATTAAAAATGTACAAGAACCAGGAAGGACCAAAATGGCAAAATATAGAGAACTAAGAAGCATGGACCCTTAGGCATTCTTTCCATCTCCCTTTTCTAAGATTTTAAGTGTTTTTGTTATATTAATGTAAAACAAAATTACTGCAAAAATTTTCTTCCTTTTTCTTTAATAAATTCTCCCCTGAAATTAAAAAAAAAAAAGGAAAAAGAAAAGAAAAGAAAAAAAAAAGGAAAATGTAACATTCACTTTCACTGCCAAGTGCCAGCATAAATTATTCTTGCACAATTTACAACTTTGTGGTGCAGAACCCTGTCATCATATCATAACATACACTTTTGCT
>NC_081541.1:28777757-28827163 GCF_901000735.1 Corylus avellana | reverse complement strand
ATATATATAAATAATATGTACAGTTTTCTGCCACGTCAGAAAAATTCTGACGTGGCAATGTCCCACGTCAGGAAAATTCTGACGTGGGACATTCCCACGTCAGAATTTTCTGACGTGGCACACTGCCACGTCAGAATTTTCTGACGTGTCTGTTGTAACACGTCAGAAAATTTCTGACGTGTCACTATTCACACTTTAGAAAATTATTTTCTGACATTTTAAAATTCAAACGTCAGAAATTTTCTGACGTGGCAACAATTCTAGTACTGTAGCCACGTCAAAAAATGTCCTTTTTTTTGTAGTACATGCATGCTATGTCGAAAAAAAAAGGGGAGAGATCGAGTACATAAGCAAACATTTTATTTCAGCTATTATTCGCAATAATGCCTACGTCAAATGATTTGATCTTACCTAACTAATTCAGCTTAATTATCTTTTGTTATGATTATATATGTTATAATGATTAAATGATTAATTTTTTTTTTTTTTCTATCAGTTTAAAGTTTTAGGATAAATGGTGATTTAACTGTGTGTATTAGTATTATTATTATTATTTTTTTTTTTTTAATTTGATCTTATCTAACTAATTAGCTAATCCCTTTTTATTATTATGCTAGAAAAAGCGTGTCAGCGTACGTACGTATTAGTAATTTTTTGATAGTTGGTAAGAGTTAATGGTTTCCTAGAGCAAACAGCTACTGTTTTAAATAAGTGTAATTGCACATGAACAATTTTTTATTATCATGAATAATTAAAGAGGAGTAAAGCGCTATGGACTATTTTGTTATCATTTTAAAAATTGATATGAATTTTTGAATTACTATTAAATTAAAATTACTCAGCTTCTTTTAAACCAAATTAGTAAGCGATACTTAGGCCCACCGATGCGATCAAATATCTCATCATCAATCATTTGCTTTTGTTTGATGAATGAAATTGTAATTTTAAAAGTCAGCTCATTTTTTTAGGGACACAAAAGTGACACAAAAAGGACGGATGAATGAATAACAATATTGTATATATCATCAAGTGAGCAAAATTCTAAACAGTATTACACTTGAGCCAAGGCTAAATACATAAATCCCTAAACAGCAAAAATTTGCAGAACGTACCAACTAAACCTCCACACAACCTAAAAACCTGTCTACGAAAAAGGAAAGAAAGTGCTTGTACATAAGAAATCATTTCATTTAATTATAATTACTAAAACTATATATGTTAAAACTAGCAAAACAAGGCAAACTTTTTATATGAACCATCTAATGGTTCATCGTAATTACTATTACAAATGTTTCTCTAAACGTTGTTGGAAGAAAACTGTTTTTGAAGATAGTTAACCACATTCTTGTCCAATTGGAAGGCTTTGGTGAGAACGTCAGCATTGATGAGAGGATTAGATCCAAATATTGTGTCTGCTATGCTAATGCGCCCCGGATTCTGGCTACCGAGACCGGAAAAGGCAAGAGCATCAGTACTTCCTACATTGTATTGAAAGTGAATGAGGCCAATTGGAAATACGAAGACATCTCCAGCATTTAAAACCTTCGTGAAAAATTGGTTATCAGGGTTAGATGTAACAAAGCCAACATACAAGGTACCCTTTACGACTACAAAAATCTCAGTGGCATGAGGGTGAATGTGGGGAGGATTTAGGCCATTTGGTGCAAAGTCAATGCGAGCCAAGGATACGCCTAATGTATTAAGGCCTTGTATTTGGTCCACAGTCAAAAGAGTGACATTCGACCCTTGTTGATTTGCAGTGCTTCTTGGAATGTTTAGCCCTTGGAAGAAGAAATCATTGGCATTGACAAGCTTTGGGTCCTTGCAGAACTTTCCATTCACAAATACTGCACAAAGAAAAGTTTGTTAATATCACAAGACATTACATTATAATGGTTTATAATATTACATTGATATGGGTTGAGAAAAAAACAACTCAGATGCTTCAAATGACTTGTAGAGAAAATAGTAATAATAACAAGAATGTGTATATACCAGCATCAGTGGAAGTGCTACCTGCAACACAAAAGTCTTGCAGAGGAGCAGGGTCATAGGCAGAGGCAATGGAGCATGCCATAGCCATGAGTGCAAAAGCTACAAGGTAATTAGGAAACCCTTTCATACTTTTTCTGGTTTATGATCTCTTTCCTCTGTATTCTGTGAATTCTTGATTTTGAGAGGAGTGAGAGATGAAGCATGGGAACATGTCTATTTATATCAGTTAGTGAATGAACCGGTCTGTGTTTTTCACCAGATGGAACCTGTAAGGCTGCAAAACTTGGTAAGTTATCGATTTTTTATTTATCCATTTAATTTGCACGTTTCGAAATTCTGCCAAATCCGACCACTTCAATTAATGGAACAGTGTAGTTCTATTGTTCTAATGTTGCTTTCTCCAACCTTTTATATATAACAAAAAATATTACTTAAACTGGAATATATATATATATATATATATATATATATATAAGAGCCACGAATCCTGGTCGTTTTGATAAATTCCTCCAACGACCAGGTTTGAGACAGAAATATAATTGACAATATTCCGTCATGATGTTGCATACACGGAAAGTTTTTGCTCCTTTAGGTTGAATTTTTATTTGACGAATATGATAAGTTATACATATGTTACTGTTTCTGTCTGCTGGTCTTAAATCTGTTCTACACGCAAACACTCAGTCAATTCATGATGTTTCCATTAAGAAATGTTTTGTTTTTAAAATTCACAAGTTCATAGTTTAATGATTTGATATTTAAAAATACAATTGACCCATTCAGGAACAACTTAATGATTTAGCATCTTCCACAGAATCATCCTAAGGTCGCACTATATTTTATTGTCCTCGTGTGAGTATATCTGCTACTAATTTGGGCCTATCTCTTTCTTTCTTACCTCAAGACTTAATGTGACCGTTCAATTTTATTTGTAGACTATAGAACAGCATACTACATTAATAGTTGACATTTTCAAAATAAAATATTGAACAAAATTCGGAAGCTAATGCTTGTGATAAATGATCGCCAAACTTTGATTATAATATATTTCTCATTAATGCTTTAATTACCTCCCTCAAGAAATGGCTTGGAAAATCTCAACCTCATTAGGGATAGCACATATATAACACATAATTTTCCTCATCAATGATAAAGTAATGATTAAGGCCCCGTTTACTTCGACGTAAAATTGTTTCCGTCGGAAAATATTTTCAGGATAGCCATTTTCCCTGAAAATATTTTCTGTCGAAAACAATTTATGGCATTTACCGTGCGCATGGAAAATAATTTTTTTTAATATTGTTTTTTTTCCAATAAGGATCCCGCCAAGACTTGTTCGGGACCTAGCCGGAACTTGATCGGGACCCACCTAGGACTTGCCCAGGACCCCGCCGAGAGCTGCCCGGGACCCGATGGAACCCGCCCAGGACTTGACTGGTACTCACCTGGGACTTGATCGGGACCTCATCCAACCCCGCTCGGGACTTGCCCGAAACTCCACCGGGACCCGCCCGAGACTTGATCGGGACCTCAGCCAAACCCGCTAGGGACTTGCCAGGAACGCCATCGGGACCCGCGTGAGACTTGCCCGAGACCCCACCGGGACCTGCCCGGACCCGCCCAAGACTTGACCGGGACCTGCTCGGACTTGACCGGACATGCCCGGGACTTGCCCGGGACCTCGCCGGGACCCGCCTAAGACTTGATCAAGACCCGCTCGGGACTTGACCGAACTCGCCACGTGCCCAGGACCCTACCAGGACTGCCCCGGACCCCGTCGAGACTTGAACGGGAGCCACCCAGGACTTGACTGGAACCTGCCCCGGGAGTTGCCCTGGACCCACCCAGAACCTAATCGGGACCCACCCAGGACCCTGCTGGGACTTGACCAGGACCCTCCCGGGACCCAATCGGACAAGTCCCGGGCGGGTCCCGATCTAGTCCTGGGCATGTCTCGCTAGGATCCCGGTCAAGTCTCGAGCAGGCCCCAGGCAGGTCCTAGGCGGGTCCCAGTCAAGTCCCGAGCAGGTCCCAGTCACCTCCCGATCAAGTCGTGGGCAAGTCCTTGGCGAGTCCTTGTCAAGTCCCAAGCGGGTTCCGATCAGGTCCCAAGCAAGTCCCAAGCAAGTTCCGGGTGGGTCCCGATCAAGTTCCAGCGAGGTCTTAGTCAAGTCCTGGGCAGGTCCTGGCGACGTCCTAGGCGGGTCCGGGTCAAGTCCCGGGCAAGTCCCGGGTGGATCCCGGTCAGGTCTCAGGCAGGTCCGAGTCAAGTCCCGGGTAGGTCCCGCCGTCCCGGGCAAGTCCCGAGCTGGTCCTAGGGAGGTCTCGGTAAAGTCTTAGGCCAGTCCTACTCAAGTCCCGGTCAAGTCCCGGGCGGGTCCCCGTCAGGTCCCGGGCAAGTCCCGGGCAGGTCCCGGTTGGGTCTAGGGCAGGTCCGGTCAGGTCCCAGGCAGGTCCTGGCGTGGTCCTGAGCGGGTCTTGGGCGAGTCCCGGTCAAGTCCCGAGCAGGTCCCGGGCAAGTCTCGGCGAGATTCTCGATGGGTCTTAGTAAGGTCCGTCAATTTAAGAATGAGATTCTCACATTCGGAAAATGGTTTACGGGCAAGTCCTGGTCAAGTCTCGGGCAGGTTCAATCAGGTCCCGGGCGGGTCCCGGGAAAGTCTCGAGTGGGTCTCAGTCAAGTCCCAGTCAAGTCCCAAGAAGGACCTGGTCAAGTCCCGGTTAGGTCTAGGGCAAGTCCCGAGCAAGTCCTAGGGGGTCCCGGTCGAGTCCCGGTCAGGTCCCGAGCGGGTCCCCGTTAGGTCCAAGGCAAGTCCCGGGCAGGTCTGGGCGGGTCCCGTTCAAGTCCGGTTAGGTTCCGGGCAGGTCCTGGCGCGGTCTCTAGCGGGTCTTGGGCGAGTCCCGGTCAAGTCCCGAGCAGGTCCCAAGCAAGTCCCGGCGAGATTTTGGATGGGTCTTGGTAAGGTCCATTGATTTAAGAATGAGATGCTCACATTTCAAAACCATAAACCATTTTCCAAATGTGAGGATCTCATTCTTAAATCGACGAACCTTACCAAGACCCGCTCAGAATCTCGCTGGGTTACGGTTTTCAAAACCGTACACAATTTTTCAAAAATTGAAGAAAAATTTTTGGTCAAAAGGAAAATATTTTCCGTTGACCACTGTTTTATGTTGAAGTAAACACCGTAAAATGCGGAAATTATTTTCTAGAAACCATTTTACGTCGAAGTAAACAGAGCGTAAGTGATTAAATTTAACTTTTCTCAAAAGCTTATCATTGCAAGATTGGATCATTGGAGATTGATGTTGCCTGCAAACCCTAGCCCCCTTCCAGTGCAATCCAAAAGGGAGTCCTTCCTCGCTTCCCCTTTTTTTCTTGTTTTTGTTTTAAATTTTGTTTAGACTTCAGCAACAGTGCCCAGCCTCCTCTACCTTTTTGGCCGCCTACTCCACCTAGCTGTTTGTCATCCTCCCCGATCTTTTGGCTTTGTCAGTTTTTGCAAGGATTCTTAGATCGGTGTTTTTCGAAGCAGATATACGTTTTTGCCACCAGTCCAAATCCTAGACATGTCATTACACATTCTTCTCCGGCTTCAACGAGTCATGCATGTAGACAACAAATGTTTTCCTTCCGGTCGGCATGCGACAGTTGTGGTTCAAACGCACCGGAGCGTGGATGATTAGTAGTTCAAAACAGATTTGTAAAGTGATTCACCGTATATGAGCCAATTAGATATTTTTCTTATTTTCGTTTTCACTGAAAATATGGTAACGATTGTCCTACATCAAAAAGGGCTCCGATGGGGATAGGATGCAATCAAAATCCCCCAGTAGGGGTTGTGGACCCTAGAAGGAAAAGCCAACCCCAGTAATCTTCTCCCAAAACTCCACTCTCTTATGGCTCAGGTGAGGAGCATAAATAAACGAGAGTAACCAAGGGCAATGCAGACGATTCGAATAATTTAAAGAAGAAATGTGATGAGAGTCCTCATCAATAAGCTCAAGCTCAATTCCATGCTTCCTAGCCAAAAACAGACCACCTTTTAGACCTATCGGAGGAATCTGGATACACTTTAGAATATAGGAAAGGGAGATCCCGGCTTGACCGTGGATATTTTATATTTTGCTCCTATTACGTACCAAAAGCTTCAAATACAAGTCGTAAGTAGGAAATATCTGATTTTTCCACGTGACTCTATTACCTACTAAATACTCGCAACAGAAAAAATCATGTAAAAAAAATTTCTTTTCTTTTTGGCACTACAAACTCACTTATAAAATATACCAAAGTTTCTAATACATAACATATATTAAACCATACTGTTTATACATAACCATCAAAATATGCCACATGAGGAATATATATTCTCACATCTATAGTAAAAATTGACTTTGCTCAAGTCAGCCCTTTCAAAGATAGTGGCCTTTTTCATTTTCTTAAGAGACATTTGTTAAATTACCCCAATTTTACAAATATATGTGTGAGTCCATGACTTAGTAAATATAAGTATACTAACAGTTTTTATAAATAAGCCCTCACTTAAAAATACCTTTAATCAATGTTTATAATAACAAATGTCATTATACATAGTTTTTGGAAAAGAGTTTGCTACCAAGATGTCATAGCTATTAAAATATCCGCTTAACCGGCCATAACTTCCATCAATTTTGCATGTTCCCCCAAAAAGTTTAAAAACTCTCAATTTAGTGTATCGCACTTCTAATTTTTTGCAATGTCACCTCTCAGTTAAGGACTTTTAAAAAATTTTGATGGAGGGTGTGAAATTTACAAATACGCTTAATTTTTCTTTTTTAAAAACAATAAAGAATGGTCTGGTGGGTAACCATTCCCACCTTGCGACTCGTGGCTCAATACACCCACACTGAGGTGACCACCAGGCCTCGTTGTAGGTCTGGCCGTGAAGCAGAACCACATCGGGGTCACCACCAAACCCTGCCATGGGTCTGGTTGTGACCCAATCGTGCAATTGTTCTTCCCCCATTATTACTCAATGAGAGAGAGAGAGAGAGTGAGAGAGTAAATATAAGAAATTATCATTTTATTTCAATTAATTTATTGCTATGACGTTACAATAAGGGAATTAAATAATGACAAACTTGATCCGAACCATCTAATGATTCATTATTGGTTATTACAAATATTTCTCTAATTATTGTCCCACTAGAATTTTTTTTGAAGATAATTGACCACATTCCTGTCAAGTTGGAAGGCCTTGGCTAGAACATCAGGATTGATGGGAGGATTAGATCCAAAGACAGCATTTTCTATGGTGATGAGCCCAGGGTTCTGGCTGCTGAGACCAGCAAAAGCAATGGCATTGGTTTTCCCTACATTAAATTGGAAGTGAATGAGACCAATTGGAAAGACAAAGACGTCTCTTGCATTTAGAACTTTGGAGAATAGGCGGTTGTCTGGGTTGGATGTGATAAAACCAACTAATAGAGTACCCTCTTGGACTACAAGAATCTCGGTTCCACGAGGGTGAATGTGGGGAGGATTTAGGCCGTAAGGAGCAAAGTCAATGCGAGCCAATGATATGCCCAAGGTGTTGAGGCCTAGTATTTTGTCGACATTGAGGAGAGTGACATTGGATCCGAGTGGATTTGAGGTGTCTCTAGCAGTGTCGAGCCCTGAGAAGAAGAAATCATTGGCAGTGGCAAGCTTGGGGTGCTTGCAAAACTTTCCGTTAACAAATACTGCAGTAGGAAAAAAAGTAATTGTTATATATCGCAGATCACAAAGGGCTTCCAAATGATGAGTGGTTGCAATATATATATTAGTATGTAGAGTCCTACGATGCATGAGGGGAAAAGAAGAAGATCAAGTGAGTGATGATATACCAGCATGATCAGAAGAAGTATCGTTAATGGCAATACAGAAGTCTTGAAGAGGACTGGGGTCAGACGAAGAGGCAAGGGAGCATGCCCAAGCCAACAAGGCCATACATAATAGCAACGTCTTAGGAACTCCTTTCATCATCTTTGAGGTTATCTCCAAGTACAATCTTAATTTGAGTATATATGCTGTGTATTCGATCTTCCTGTGAGAATTAATGTTGCATTGGATCGAGGACGCCTATTTATAGAAGGAGGCGTCTTATGTTTTGACTTCCACGCACGGAGAAGATTTCGAATTAAGACTTGGTAATTAATTCTTCATCAATGGTTATTTAATTAATTAATGGGCAGGGACGGAGCTAGGAAATTTTATGGAAGGGGGCCAGCCAAATTTTTTTTTTTTTGGTTCTTTAAAATTTTTTTATTAAAAAAAATTATTTTGGTTGTTTTTTATGAACTAAAAACTACTGTAAAGGCAAAAGAAAAATGAATATTTGAAAGTAAAGGCCAAAAATAAAAAAAACTTAGTGGGTATAGGCCAACAAAATTAAAAATAGGGCAAAAAAATTTTATTGGATATGGCCAAAAAATTTAAAAATAGGGCCATTTTTTTTTTTTTTGGAAGGGGCTAAATGATTAAAATTAAAACTTTAATTTTACTTTTTTTTATTATTTTTTTAACTTATAATTTTTTTTCTCCTTATTTTGGGGTTTTTATTATTTTTTTTACGTATATTTTTTTTTTCCTTATTTTGGGGGGGGGGGACCATGGCCCACCCCGGTCCCCCCCTCCCTCCGTCTCTGTTAATGGGTGAACCATTCTTTAACCACTACTGCACGCACATATACATGATATATACACTTTTTTTTGGTAAAAAAACTTTTAAGTTAAAAAAACACTTTTTAAGATTATGTTTGATAAATAGAGCTTTTAAGTTAAAAAACGCTTTTTGGCAAAAGCTTTATTTTTATATTTTTGTCAAAAGTGTGTTTTCGTCATTCTTAGGCTTTTTGATCCTTAAAAGCGCTTTTAATTTTTTTTTACCAAACATATACTTTTTTCTTCAAACAAATTTTTTGATCCTTAAACGCACTTTTAGATCCTCAAACGTACTCCCAAACCTGCCAGAAGAGAAGATGCAGCCAAATTTGACGGCTTTAATTGGTTAATATATATGTATGTGGCGTTTAAATTTAAACAAAATTAATGCATGGGTTGAACACGTTAGTGGAGTTCTAGAGACAACATATCCTATATATATATATATATATATATATATATATATAATAAGAACTTCCATAAGGAGGTGGTGTAAATCTCCTCTTTGTGCCCACCAATGAGCATTTGACAACTAGGATTATTACATCAACTAAAATAAGATGCAAAACACCTTATTAAAAACTATTTCTCTCGAAATCACAAAAACCTTCATTTTTCCCTCTCCCTCCCACTCTTTCTTTTTCTCTCTCTCCAGCGGCGAGCTCTCCCTTAGACCCTCACTAGTCACTCCCTTTCTCTCTCTCTGATCTCTCCGTCTCCTCCATCTCTCTCCGGCAGCAGTAGAGGTCTTGCCGTTGAAGACGCCGGAGTCCAGCCTAGATTTTGCTGGAGAAGCCACCGGAGCCCAACGCCGGACGACCGGAGACGTCGGAGCCTAGATTATTTGACATTAAAACCAGATCCAAAAAGAATGAATTTATGCACTGAAACTTATAATTTCCTGCATGATCTTAATACTGATTGTTGTGGTTTTTTTTTTTTTTTTTTTTTTTGCCTTTTACAAAAACAAAAATTTTGCCTCAACCAATCCAAATTTTTTTTCTTTGCCGGTAAGAAGGAGAGAGAGAGAGATGGAGCATCGGAGAGAGAGAGAGAGAAAGAGAGCACCGAAGAGGTCTGGTCTGCGGCATCTTCTTTGGCAACTCTGGGCTGGGCTCCGGCGTCTTCTCCGGCAGCTCTGGGTTGGGCTTGGCGGTGGTCACTGCTTCCGCTAGAGAGAGAGAGAGAGAGAGGGAGAGAAAGACAGAGCACGGAGAAGTGAGGAGAGAGAGAGAAAGAGAGAAAATGATGGGTTTGACTCGTTTGAGGAGAATTTTTTTTTTTTTTTTTTTTATGATGGGAGAATGGATTTTAATCTAGTGCTTCTCATCTCATTTGAAAGTGTGTGATTTTCCTAGTTGTCAAATGCTCATTGGTGGGAACAAAGGAGGTGTTTCACACCACCTCCTTATAGAAGTTATCCTCTATATATATAATCTGACTAAATCAACATTAATCGATATTGGCCAACGTCACCCCTTAATTCCGTGTTTTTGCATATCAAACTTTAAACATAATATCATTCTTTTCCCCTAACATTGTTATTTTTTGAGAATTAAGTTTTCCTTCCAAAGCTTAATTACCAGCTTCTCAAAAATCATTTTCTTGCAAAACATATTTTCTTTTTAGTACATATGTAAAATATCTCAAAGTACATTCATACATGTAATGAATGACATGATTTTGTAAAATAATGGAGGGTCAATAGGTTTATGCTTAAAACTTCAGCTTATTCTCTTGAAATGAATTTTTGACAAACTCCGTACTTTCTCGGCATAAAAGCTTAAGCCCATGAATTTGGGCCCAACAATACTATATTAATCACTCATACTTTTTATATATTTTCAATGTGTGCTTCTATTCTTTTTACACTCACGTGAATGTAAAAAGAATAGACATATTTACTCAACAATCTCTTCCTTATATGCGATTCCATCACATAGTGTAAAAAGAATAGAATCACACATTGAAAATATATAAAAGTATGAGTGATTAATCGGCACCACCTTTTCCAAGAAACTAAACTTGGCTCAGATATTCGTTGTTGGGAGATTAATGCATTTGGGAAGTCCTTTTGTGAGTCCATATATAATATAGCATGTTGAGATACCACACAACTCAAAAGCTTAAGTTCATAGGTTTGAGCCCAACAATGATATATATATTAACCACTTAACTTTGGGCCCAACAATTCTATATTAACCACTCACATTTCTTATATATTTTCAATGTGAGATTCTATTCTTTTTATACTCACACATATGCTCAACATATAGAGCACTCAAGCATTTAAGAATACTAACTCTTTACGTGGAGCTTTCCTCGTTTTTAGTGATAACCCTAGTTCCTCCAAAAACTCCATTTTCTCATACCTGATTAGGGCTGGGTATCGGTCGGTTAAGACCGGTTAATGGACTTATCGGTCGGTTAACCGATAAGCTATCGGTTAACCAAATCTTAACCGATTACCGACCGATAAGAAGTCTTAACTGAAAATTATCGGTTATATCGGTAATCGGTTAATCGGTCGGTTAAACCGGTTTGGGCTTTTGTGGGCTTTTTATTGGGCTTTTTTACTAATTGCTAATTGGGCCAAAAATTAATTTGAGAATTGTTAGATTGAGTTTTGTGGGCTTTTTATTAGGCTTTTTTTTTTTTTTTGTAGTTTATATTAGTATAATAAACTCTTTCTCTTACTGGGAGCATCATCTGAGATTGCTCCATGAGCAGAAATGCAGAATCGGTTCTACTGTTCTAGTTTCTGGAAGCCCATTTCGTTACAATGAACAAAATATGTCAACCAAAAAATCAAGCTTTATCTAATTCAAAATGGCAAAATTGAAATTCTTCATTGGAAAGAAATTCGACGTCGTTTTGGTTTTAACTTTTAATAATAAATATAAAATTTTAAAAAATTAAAAATTAAAATAGCTTATCGGTCATATCGGTTAACCGATAAAAAAATTTTAACCGACCGATTACCGACCGATAAGCTTATCGGTATAAAATTTTTAACCGATTACCGACCGATAACTATCGGTTACGGTTAATATCGGTTCGGTTAAAGTCGGTAATCGGTAAACGGTTAATCTGCTCACCCCTATACCTGATATCTTAAAAGTCTTGGGCACTACAAAGACGTGTTTAATTGCAAAAACAAAACGAATGTATACCCAATCTCATAACTTAACGACTATTGCCTAATCTCTCAAGGGAATTGAGGAACGATTGGAGGGTCTAGTTATCGATGGTCTTAATAGACAAAATTATAATAAACAACTATCAGCATAATCGCTAAAGACAATTAAGGGACTACTAGAGGGCCTAGTTACCATTGACCTCCCAATAGCCACCTACCAAAGAGCCTAGAAGATCCACCTGCCCATAGTCCAAATAACAATGAAGGATTCAAGTTCACCCATGCCAAGATGCAGCGTTCAACAACTGATTCCTAACTTTGCCAACTCAGCTAATTGCTTACCCACGTCATATGGGAGTAAGATCTTCTTCAGTTCATTTTTAATTGTAGAATATCTAATAAAAATAATAATATAAATATTATATATATTTTTAAAATAATTAAAAATTAAAATAATAAGAAATTAAAAAATATTTTTTAAAAACAAGGGGTGGTCGGCCACCCCCTACCACCCCTGGCCGGCCATTGGGGTGGAGCTCAGGCCACCCCAGCTAAAATGGGATGGTCCAACCACCCGCTATGGCCAAGATCGGTGGCCTTATTTTTTTTTATTATTTGATTTATTATTATTATTTTTTATCTTAAATAATATTTTATTATTATTTTTTGTTAATGAGACGTGTTATTTGTGGCTCTAGGATTTCTAAAAAGAAATCCCAGCCATAAACTGGATACCCTAGAGGATCCTATTCCCGCCATATGCCCCTTGCAAACAAATTTAGGGAGGAATCTCTACATTAATAACAATAATAACAACTTGTTGGCATGAATCCCTAAAATCCTAAAGAGGAAGGGTAGAGATAATGGCCTATATATATATAAAGAAAGAAATGATATTGACTCAGATACGCTCATTTTGCCTTAACAAGACTACTAAAATTCCCTCTCCGTATTTTTCAAAAAAAAATTCCCTCTCCATATACACCAACTTGAGCATTGAAATGGTCCGACTGAATCCAGTCTCGATAAACCCCCCAACCAAATACCTACAAACATTTCAAATCCGGAGAAACCATAAGTAGAAGAGAAAAAAACAAAGACAAGTAGACAAGAATATACCAAATGCCCTATCATGGTACTATCTGGGAAAGCTTTTCTAGCATGGCAAAGCAAGATAAGCTTGGATTGGAGAAAGCAACATCGGATCTGCACTCTTCCATTTATTGAAGTGGTCAGATTTGACTGCAATATTTCTAATATCTGCAAATTAAGTCGTTAAATAACAGCCGGTTCACACGCTAATAAAAAATCGTTAACTTACAAAGTGTTACAACCTTACAGGCTTCATCTAGTGAAAAACGTAGACCAGTTCATTCCTCTCGGCTATAAATAGACATGTTCCCATGCAACATATCTCACTCCTCAAAAAACCAAGAATTCAGAGAATACAGAAGAAAGGGATCATAAACCAGAAGAAGGATGAAAGGGTTTCCTAATTACCTTGTAGCTTTGGCACTCATGGCCTTGGCATGCTCCATTGCCTCTGCCTATGACCCTGCTCCTCTGCAAGACTTTTGTGTTGCAGCTAACTCTTCCACTGATGCTGGTATATGCACATTATTGTTGT
Organism: Corylus avellana; assembly: GCF_901000735.1. Lineage (NCBI taxonomy): Eukaryota > Viridiplantae > Streptophyta > Magnoliopsida > Fagales > Betulaceae > Corylus > Corylus avellana. The sequence continues at coordinate 28,813,720 of NC_081541.1, read as the reverse complement.
TGTTATTATTGATGTTCTTTTGGAGCCATTTGAAGAGTCTGGATTGTTTTTTTCTCATCCTTATTGGGATCTACATATTAATGTCATTATGCTAGGAGGGATTACTTGAATACGTACGTATCTTGTGATACTAACCAACTTTTTTTGCATGCAGTATTTGTGAATGGAAAGTTCTGCAAGGATCCAAAGTTTGTCACTGCCAATGATTTCTTCTTTCAGGGGTTAAACATTCCTAGAAGCACTGCAAATCTACTCGGGTCAAATGTCACTATTTTGAATGTGGACGAAATCCCTGGCCTCAACACACTAGGCATATCCTTAGCTCGCTTAGACTTGGCACCATACGGCCTGATTCCACCCCACACTCACCCTCGTGCCTCCGAGATTCTAGTAGTCTTAGAGGGTACTCTGTATGTTGGCTTTATTACATCCAACCCTGATAACCGCTTCTTTAGTAAAATCCTAAACGTGGGAGACGTCTTTGTGTTCCCAATTGGTCTCATTCACTTTGAGTTTAATGTTGGAAAGAGTAATGCTGTTGCTTTTGTCGGTCTCAACAGCCAAAATCCTGGGCTCATCACCATAGCAAATAATGTTTTTGGAGCCAATCCTGCTATCAATCCAGATGTTCTCATCAAGGCTTTTCAATTGGACAAGAATGTGGTTGACTATCTACAGAAAAAGTTCGAGGGATAATAATTAGAGAACTATATGTTGTAGCCACAACGAACTGTTAGATGGTTTGAATAAAGTTTTCTATTTTTGGCTTGTTGTAACAATATATAATGATAATGAAATTACACGGTTGCTTAAGAACTCCTTGTGTTTTTTTCAACGTAGCATGCTTGGTATGTAAGGTAGAGCGACTAAACGATTGAATCCACCAAGTACGTGTTTCAAATATTACTTCTAACTTCTCTCTAACTCGAACAAAGAAAAGAAATTATGGAAAAGACAAGAAAATACCAAAAACTTTGGAATGGTAGTTAGTTCTAGGAAACCTTTAAATCTAAGCAACCATGAAAAATATATTATCTACCAACAGACATATTATCTAGCATATTAATACAAATACAACTAAGTAATGTGTTCGGATTGAATCATTTAAACTAGAGCATGTAGGGGTGAGCTAATTAAGGTTTTGAACCGAACTGAAAACCCCTCGAAATTGATCAGTATCTGATCATAGGTTTTGAATTTTGGTTCTGCGATTAAAAAATTAATAAATTATAGATGCCATTGAACAAGTGCTGATGGAGTGAAATCCATTAATTTAATTTGTTGTTAGTGCACTTGTGAATGTTGAGTTTTACATTGAAAAAGTAAAAAGGAAAAGAGTAGTTAATATACATAAGTGAACTCAAGCCCATAAGGTTAGTGTGGCATCCAAATATGTATATTAATGTACTTTTAGTTAAACTCTCAAACTGCTTTATCTCTCAACAAGTGGTATCAAAGCCATGATTAGCTTCGTGGGGACGGGTGTCTGAATGCGCATGGTTTGGAGTTGGTGTCTGCTTTCGGAACTCTTGACACGGGATACTGTTAGAAATGTACAAAAACTCACAACCGAGTGGTCAATGTGAAGAGATTCGCAAGTGAAGGGAAGATTGTTGTGAGCACACTTGTATGTGTTAAATCCTGCATTGATAAAGTATAAAGTAAAAATAAAAAAAAATTAAAAAAAAAAGTAGTTAATATAATTAAGCGGACCCAAGCACATAAGCTTAGGCTTTTGGGTTAAAGTGGTGTTCAAGTATGTATATTAACCGTTTATTTCCCCAACATAATTATATAAAAATCCCAAATTTTTCGACAATGACCTTAACCTTAGCCAACCTCATTTTGCTTCTCTCTCCCATTGTGCACCACGTTTCCTCTATTTTTTTTTTTTTTTAAAGAGTTGATAGAGTTTATATACATATGGTTTAGATTGCACTTAATCAACATAGAACACTTGGAATTGTAACATTAATTATCACTCTTTCAAATTCCACATCCATGACAGCTCACTTTATTCAGGCTAACCTGGTGGTGTGCCCATGCCATACATAATATTAAGACTTCTTAATCCAACTTATAGGTCGTTCCTTCGTGACTCGAACTTGTAACATAATTTCTTTTATGATACCAATTGTAACAAACTTTAGGTAGAACATATCATTCAAAATCGGCTTGGAAGAAAATGGTGTCCAAGAGCTAATATGCACATGGTTAATATTTCACTTAACCAAAGTGGACAATTGACGACGGGTAGAACTAAGATTATTGTGACAAAGTATGATAGCAGCAGAAACTAATAATTGAAAATTTAAAAGGAAATTCAAGAAGAGAGAAAATAACAAATAAGGGAGAAAAAGACCATAATTGCTCCAAATAAGCAAACATTAAAATAACTCTGAAAGACTGAAATTTAGTCGATAATTCAAAACTTGATTTACAATAATAATGACATGCATTTATATTGGCTAAGGTTTGAGCATTCTCCCACTAAAATACTTGTAGACAAAGAAATAATCTTCAACTATTTTGCATGATTCTTTTCACTCTTATACAGATCTTTATTTATACAATATTCTTCAAATATTATGCCCGATTCTTTCTACTTTTTTCTGGATCTTTTTTGTCAAGATATTCCAATGCCATTAATACAGTATCTAACAACTCAGTATCTTCCCTTGCATTAGCAATAATGGAGCTAGAAATGCCACCCCCCACCCCCGTGCTCCTTCCACTCAAAAATTTATGTAACTCATATATAACAATTACTTTGTTGCTTTATGCTTTGCGATGTAAGAGCTTTATACTCGTGATCCTTCTTCTATTAATGAGACTGGAATGATTTCCCTTCCCAACCTAAAACAGACAATAGGATCCTCTCCATTTCTAACGATGCAGATGATGCTATATGATATATACTATGGTAAAGCCATTTAAAAATTATAAATGGTATGTCATCATTTACACCATCATATGCAATAACATTAAATCATGACTACAAAACTCATCTTCATTTCAAGTAAAATTGCGAGAGTTCTTGCTCAAAAGAGACAAGCGCCCCCTATGTAGGGATTAATTATTATACACTTCTTCTCCTCTTCACATAAGACAACTTTTCAGGTAAGCCAATTTCAAAACTTTTCAATTAAAATGTTAGAAGGTGCCAAAGGAATCAAAAGCATATTTGGAATATCCTATCTAGTTCAAATAAACTGGCTAGAGGAGCCGGTTTTTTTAAACAAAAGGGCAAAATTGTCCAAAAAAATGTGAATCGACAATTTTACCTTTTTTTTAAAAAAAAAGAATCGAATCAAAAGCAAACTTAAAGTAATTTAGTCATTTTCAATAATTATGGATGGAAAAAATGCACATTGGACGCAGGGTGTTGTGTAGAGTTGATCAGAGAGGGCATATGACAGCTAGAACTTGAAATTTCGTAGATTAAGAGGACAAAAGGGAATTTGTCCTAATGTTAATTTATTGGTATAGTACATGTAGGACACATTGTCCTTAAGTATGAAACATATAGGACACATTTTCCAAATGTTAAAGTATTCGTATAGATATATATAGGAGATAGCTCGAAATTAAAATCTTCTATTCCAATATGGTTTTGTTTAATTTTCTAATCCTTTAAAGGGAAAGCTGCAGTTAATTAAGATAGAAAGAGTAGATTTCATTTCTGAACAAAAATCTTGAATTGGAGTTACATCTTTTGTTGTAAACGAGATACACCAGAAACATGAAATTGCATGAATTTACTGTTTATTTATTCCAATGCTTATTAATTTATTTTTTTAGAAAAGTTAGAAAGCGAAGGCCATGTGATCAAGAGAAGTTAGAAATACCATCCCAAACGTACGCTTTGTGGATTCAAAATTTTAGTAAGTTTAATCCTGCACTCACTCTACCTTAGTTACCATGCATGCTATGTCGAAAAAAAAAAAAAGGGAGAGATCGAGTACATAAGCAAACATTTTATTTCATTATAATTATATATTGCTAGGACATTACAACAAGGAAAGCACGACAAACTTTATTTAAACCATCAAACAGTTCATTGTACGTGGCTATTAGGTAGTTCTTTAATTGAACTGTTTCTCAAGATCGTCTATCACTTTCTTGTCCACTTGGAATGCCTTGGCGAGAACGTCCGGATTGATGGGGGGATCGGATCCAAAGACTGCATTTGCTATGACGATGAGCCCAGGATTCTGGCTACCAAAACCTGAAAAAGCAACAGCATTGGTCTTTCCTACATTAAACTGGAAGTGAATGAGACCAATTGGGAATACAAAGACGTCTCCCGCCTTCAGAATTTTGGTAAAGAGGCGGTTATTTGGGTTGGATGTGACGAAGCCAACGTACAGGGTCCCCTCTGCAACTAGTAGAATCTCTGTGGAACGAGGGTGAGTGTGAGGTGGATTTAGGCCGTATGGTGCATAGTCGATGTGAGCTAAGGATGTGCCAAGAGTGTTGAGGGCAGGTATTTGGTCTGCATTCAAAAGAGTGACATTCGACCCGAGTGCATTTTCAGTATTTCTAGGAATGTTTAGCCCCTGAAAGGAGAAATCATTAGCATTGGCAAGCTTTGGATCCTTACAGAACTTTCCACTCACAAACACTGCATACAAGAAATTTTGTTAATAGCACAAGACACTTGATAATAATGGTTTATAGCATGTGATGCAGAAATTAAAAAGGCCCATTTAAGTAATACCTCCTAGCATAATTAGATTGACATGTAGATCCAGATAAAAGCAAATAATAATAACAATACGAAGTGTGCATACCAGCATCAGTGGAAGTGTTAAGTGCAACACAAAAGTCTTGCAGGGGAGAAGGGTCAAAGGCAGAGGCAACCGAGCAAGCCAAAGCCATGAGTGCCAAAGCTACAAGGCAATTAGGAACCCCTTTCATTCTTCTTGTGGCTACGATTCTCAGCTTCTGTATTCTCTGAATTCTTGGTCTTGTGAGGAGTGAGAGATGTTGCATGGGAACATGTCTATTTATAGCCGGGAGTGAATGAAACATGTTTTTCTTCTTCGACAGACTAATTAATAACAACCTTACATAACCAACCTAACCACTAAGTAGGTGTAACAGTTGGTAGTTCTTTCACTAATTCGTATGGATATATGTTGACATTTAAGAATGCCTACCAACATCTTGTTTCTGCCATAAGCGGTAGAGAAAGGTAACTAGACATAGTTGAAGGACGACATTGGGTAGGGTTGGCACGTTTGTGAAGTCCTCTCAGCATGGATGGGAAACAACTTTCAAGGGTTTTGTTATCTTGTACAAGTAAAGTTCTCCCATGATCAATTACCAAGTACAAAGCATAAAACTTTTTAATTTGACTTTTTACATTTAACTTTAAAAAATAAATAACTTTCACTGGAATTTATTTATAAGAGTTAGATTTAACATTGAGTAAAGAGTTTGTTAAATTGTGTATTTTATAAGTTTTGTTCAAATTTGAGCGAAAATCTAAGAAGTAGAAAGTTGATAAGTCACGATTAGGTTGGTACTTTTTCATGACTATTTTGATGGTACCGATTGAAAATATGATAATTATTATTTTCATTGTAAATAGATATTGCGTAAGATTAAAATTGAAGTTGAACTTTGTTTCTCGTTAGCAGTACTTTTGAAAGTTGTACGGGCAAGGCTGCATGCCATGTATTTTGAAAGAATAATGCTATAACCTTTCGTACTATTTCCATTAATTACGTTTTTTTTTTTTTTTTTTTTTTTTTATGAAAAATATTAGGGATATCAAATCGTCTACTAAAAAATAGGTATCAAAATGATGTAGAACTAAATTATTCATCGGAGAAGATGAAAAAAATTAATTAAAAGAATGTTACAGGTACCAATGAATAAGCTTTACATCATTTTGATACTCACTACAAGCAATATGGTCTTTAGCGACCAAACAAATAGCGGCGACTCAAAAGTCGCCGCTATTGATGGGTCATTAGTGGCGACTTTTTTTAGTCGCCGCTAATGACACATCAATAGTGGCGACTTTTGAGTCGCCGCTAATAGTGGACGCTTAAAAGAAAAAAAAAAAATTATTTAGCAGCAACAACAATAGCGGCGACCAAAAGTCGCCGCTACTAACCATCATTAGCGGCGACACTAATGGGTTGCCGCTATTAAGAAACAATAGTGGCGACAGGGTCGCCGCTAATAATACTCCAAACAGCGGCCACCCAAAAGTCGCCGCTGATGAGTGTCAAGAGTCGCCGCTAATGTGTAGTCAATAGCGGCGACTTTACGGTCGCCGCTATTGACATAAGAAACAATTTAAAAAAAATAATTAAAAATTCAATAGTGGCGACCATGAAGTCGCCGCTATTAATGGGTCATTAGCGGCGACCTTTTGAGTTGCCGCTAATGACCCCTCAATAGCGGCAACTCCTGGGTCGCCGCTATTGACACGGGAAAAAGTAATTAAAAATTAAGCAGCGGCGACCCTAAAGTTGCCGCTGATGAGTGTCAACAGCGGCCACTCTCAAGAGTCGCCGCTAATGAGTAGTCAATAGCGACGACTTTGCAGTTGCCGCTATTGACATAACAAAAAATAAAAAAAAAATAATTAAAAAACTCAATAGCGGCGACTCCATAATGGGTCATTAGCGGCGACCTTTTGAGTCGCCGCTAATGACCCCTCAATAGCGGCACCTCTTGGGTCGCCGCTCTTAACATGTGAAAAAATAATTAAAAATTAAGCAGCGGCGACCCCAAAGTCGCCGCTGATGAGTGTCAAGAGTCGCCGCTATTGACATAAGAAAAAATTTTAAAAAATAATTAAAAAACTCAATAGCGGTGACTAAAGAAAGTCGCAGCTAATGACCCATTAATAGTGGCGACTTTTTAGTCGCCGCTATTTACCCCTGGAAAATATATATATATATATTGGGGCGATGCTATTGACCCTACATATATAATAGAAAAAATTATTTACCAAAAATTCACCTCCGATAATTTGTCATTATTTCTTTTATATTAATTATTGGTGAATTTTTTTCTATTTTCTATTCTTATTTTATATAAAAAAATCAATATTTATTTTTTTCTTTTAAAGAAAACAAATTCTCCTATTAATTATTATTGAAGTTTTCTATTTCTTATTCTTATTTTAACGTTTGATCGAACAATCGACCGATCTTGGTGAATTAATTCGATTGATTGTGATAGGATCAAATGTTGATCAAACATCCGATCGATCCAGGTGAATTAGTTCGATTGATCGTAATATGATCAAATGATCGATCAAACATCGATCCTAATGAATTAGTTCGATTGATAGTGATATGATCAAATGTTTGATCGAGCATCCAATCGATCTTGGTGAATTAATTCGATTGGTCGTGATAAGAACAAATTATTGATCGAACATCCGATTGATTCTAATGAATTAGTTCGATTGATCGTGATAGGATCAAATGTTCGGTCAAACATCCGATCGATCTAAATGAATTAGTTCGATTGATCGTAATATGTTTAAATAATCGATCAAACATCCGATCGATCCTAATGAATTAGTTCGATTGATCGTGATAGGATCAAATGTTCGATCAAACATCTGATCGATCCTAATGAATTAGTTCGATTGATCTTGATAGAATCAAATGTTCGATCAATCTTACTGAATTAGTTCGATTGATCTTGATAGAATCAAATGTTCGATCAATCTTACTGAATTAATTCGATTGATCTTGATATGATCAAATTATCGATCAAACATCCGATTGATCCTACTTAATTAATTCGATTGATCGTGATAGGATCAAATGATTGATCAAACATCCGATCGCTGCTAATGAATTAGTTAGATTGATCGTGATAGGATCAAATGATTGATCAGACATTCGATCGCTCCTAATGAATTAGTTAGATTGATCGTGATAGGATAAAATGAGCGCTCAAACATCCGATCGATCTAGGTAAATTAGTTCGATTGATCGTGATAGGATCAAACGATCGATCAAACATCTGATCGATCCTAAGGAATTAGTTCGATTGATCGTGATAGGATCAAATGATTGGTCAAACATCTGATCGATCCTTGTGAATTAGTTCGATTGATTGTGATAAGATCAAATGATCGATTAAACATCTGATCGATCCTTGTGAATTAATTCGATTGATCGTGATAAGATCAAATGATCGATTAAACATCCGATTGATCATAATGAATTAATTCGATTGATCGTGATAGGATTAAATGTTCGATCAAACATCTGATCGATCCTAGTGAATTAGTTTGATTGATTGTGATATGATCAATTGATAGATCAAACTGGATACAATTGATGGTTCAATCGAATATTCAATTGAACTGTAAGCTTTTTATATTATCTTAGTGCCTTAGTTATATTGATCTTGTATTATCTTTGGATTTTATATTATTTTATAATTAATTATAAGATAAATATCAACTTAATGATCTTTATAAAATTTTTAGTTAATATTATAATAATAAAAACATATTACAAGAGAAAAATTAAAAAAACAAACATCCGATCGATCCTAGTGAATTAGTTCGATTGATCGTGATATGATCAATTGATAGATCAAACTGGATACAATTGAATGTTCAATGGAACATTCAATTGAACTGTAAGCTTTTTATATTATCTTAGTGCCTTAGTTATATTGATCTTGTATTATCTTGGGATTTTATATTATTTTATAATTAATTATAAGATAAATATCAACTTAATGATCTTTATAATAAAAAATTATTAAACAGAAATTTTTAGTTAATCTTATAATAATAAAAACATATGACAAGAGAAAATTTTTTTTAAAAAAAACAGAAATAAATAAATAAAAATTAAAAAATTGTAAGTATAATTTTTTTTTTTAAAAAAATTCCCCAAATAGTGGCAACATATGGGGTGGCCGCTATTTGAGATCAATAGCGGCGACTTATAGTCGCCGCTATTGATTGGGCAAAATAAAATTAGCGCCATCTCTGAAATTGGCGCTAATTTCTGCAATTTTGAGTCCATTTTTTATGTTTTCTGTAAATTTCAAACCATTTTATTTGACCCAAATCCCTAACCCGTAACCCCAAAGTCCCACCCCCCTCATCACTCTCTCACTCCGACGCCGCGCACGTTTCTCTCTCCGGCAGTATTTCACAAGGTATCTGGTGAGCAACTGCAATTTAAACTGACCGGCAAGATTTTGGCCGACATAAATCAAGCTTCCCTGAATGAGTTTGTCATTGTGTTGGATTATTTTTTTTCCAGAAATTGAAACTTGTTTCTCTGTTGATAATTTGCAGGTTTGACTGTCGTTTTCACAGTGCGGGGCAGCTCTCCACATGCCTCCCCCTTATTCAATTGTTATTCAGGTAAGATGATGAACATTCTGCTTGCTAATAATTTATTTAAACTGATTATTAAGAATAAAGACAAAATTTTGCTTCTTATATGGGGTTTGTTATTGAACTTAATTAATGTTGGTTAATGTAAACACAGGAGTCAGAAAAGGGTTGGGACTTTTTTGAAAATTTTCAATAAAAATGGCATAATAGTATTTCCATGTCGTTTTTGCTATTTATTTGAGGAAAAAATTGATAGCAGTCTTAGATTTAAAACGTGCATAAACCCAATTTACAAAATCCAAAAAAGCACAAGAGGGGTTTTGGAATATTTTCCATTAATTTTTATTGATTTATTTTGGTTTATCTTCTATATCTGCTTGAAAGCTTCGCTTCCTCTTAAACTAAACTAAGCTTTGAATTTGTTTTGTTTTAACACTCCCGGAATTGTGTATGCTTCATTAAATCTAAAGCATTTTGCATTGAAGAACTATTTATGAATTTCTGTTTTGCAGCTTATGTATGTCATTTTCTGGTCGCTTGTTTTTCTTATGCTGCACGTAATATGAGCTTATACATTGGCATAAGAACCCTGAAGATCTAAAGAACAGGCATTTCTAATATCCTTACAAATAGATGTAGGTTATTTCTTTCTAATATCCTTTCTGCTGGGGATCGATCAGAAAGTTAGAAATGTGCCAATTACCACTATAGTACTAGAAGTTCTAATTTAGATGCTCTACTTGTCCAAACAGCCAAATGATACTATACAGGCTATTTTATTGCTAATTTCTACCATTCATTTAAACCATCATACCATATGGCATCTTCAGTTTTCTTCCACCTTCATGGCGGTCACTGTATGCAATTCCATGCTTGTAGCTTTCTGAATGCATGAAGAGAAACTCTATGTTAACTCAATTTGGGGAGTGTTTTTTGTTTGACAAAGTTTTCTAATGTGAAAACTATATTTGTGTTTTGGTTGTTTGTTAATGTTTTTGTTTGGAGAAGGGAAAACAAAAATTTTAACAAATAGAGCCATGATTTTAGAGCACAACAACCTAAATCTTTTGTTTGCGTTATTGGGGTGGCCATACTATTTCCATAGTCGTGAAGGTGGTTCGACTATTCTCAAAATATGAGGGTGGCCGAACCACCTCAAAGGCCGTTTGGTGGTTCGAACACCCATTCTGCATTTTTATACCATGTAGGGCAATGTATAACTCTGCATTTTTAATATGGACAGGATTACCATCTTTTTATTTATTTCTTTATTAGTTTTCCCTAATCTCTGTCTTTTTGTGAATATGTGGTTCTTTATATATCTCTTTCCTTTTCCTTTTTTTTTTTTTTTAAAAAAAAAAATAAAATTCTGTGTATATAATTGCAGATACCATCTTTGGATCTCGTGCATCTTCTGGCAGGAACCTTCTTCAAGCTAGAAAAGGTTTGACTTACTATGCATTGCTGGGTTTGACTTACTATGCATTGCTGTGAGTGTGAGATCTGATAGCTCAAAGTTTCAAACATTGGTTTTATGCCCATTCTTTCAAGTTTTCAATTAGGTCTAGTTGGATGATAAAGATGCATCAAATTGTGTGGCGTGCTAGCTGATTTATTTCTAGAGGCTTATGGATTTGCATTTTCAGGCATTGCCCTTTGTAACCATTACTACTAATTTTTGCCTTTCAGATTCCCTTCCTATTATTATTACCCTTTTTTTTTTTTTTTTGTGGGTTTTGAGGATTTTCTTTTCTGTTTTTAGAAAAAAAGCATTACGGAAATGGTATTGAGAAATTAATTGAATTAAAGCCTAGCGACTAAGGTTTTGACTTTGTGCATGATTATACTGAGTTTAATTAGTCATATCTCTGATCCATTCCGGCCATATGGCCATGGGTTGTCTATATACCCATATGATGATAGAATAGCCAACTGGTTTCTGATGTGCATATATCTAATTCCTCTATAGCCAACCAAAAATTCTGCAAAGAGCCCTTGCTTTGTTACTTGATGAGAGGTGCCGTATTTGATGGAGAACATTGCTATGGAAGTTCATTTGTTTGCAATCTTTTGAATGTTTTTGTTTTCTCTTCTCAAAAGAATAGTTATTTCAAACCTATTGTCACTCACCTGTTGGTGGAAGTACTGTGAAATGTAGCGAGCGGGAGGCTTGCATGGAGTTATAAGGATGAGTAGAATGTGAATTGGAGTGTTTGGTTTTTGATTATATTTGTTTGTTGGTTTGCGTTTGTGACCTCATTAATCATATAAGTTTGTGTTTGTGTTTGATTGTGGTAATTAAGGCCGAGAATCTTTTTTTTGTCTTAAGTTATTTGTTTCAGGAAAAAAGAATTGCTTTTAGTCTTAGTTAATTCTTTTTATTTTTTATTTTTTTTTATTTTTGTTTTAGTTTGTTCATGTGATTGTTTGTTTCAGATCAGTGAGCTAGACCCAGCTTATAGTTAGATCTAACAACTAGTTTGACACCCCAAGAAGCGATTGTGTGTTGTTTGTTTGCTAGCTTTGTGATGAAAACTGGTATGAGGTGTCTGTCTTTTATGAGCTTTTTACTTGTGTTTTTTTACATGTATATTAGATTCCCTTTTGTCTTTCTTTCTCGGCCAAAGATTTCTCTCAACTTCTGTAAAGGTTGTAGAGATGTTCCACCGTTATGTGAGTTGCTCTTATTTTTATAAGAATTTGCAAGCATGTAAATAGCAAATACTAGAAGCATTTGAATAAAAGATAGTGTTATTCCTTTGCTTGATGAGATGAAGTCTTTTATTTTTTTTTGGACATAGTTTGTGCTCATAGTTTTTTTTTTTGGGTGGTTTAGTTTGATTGACTTGGCATGAGTTTACTTTTGATTATAACTTTATTGTCCGGACGTCCCCAACATGTCATTATTTTGTGTTATTGTTTCCCTCTTTCCCTTTTTGTTTCATGATAAGAAGTGAATCCTTGAATCCACTTGTCCTTCCATATGCAATGCTTGCACCAACTTGTTTTAATGGTTTAGCTATTATTCCTTTGCTTGATGAGATGAAGTCTTTTATTTTTTTTTGGACATAGTTTGTTCATAGGTGAGGACTAACCCTTCAATATATGTAAGGTTTGTTGCTTTTAGGGTCCACAATTCAAAGGCAAGCCTTGGATTGGGTGGTTTAGTTTGATTGACTTGGCATGAGTTTACTTTTGATTATAACCTTATTGTCCGGACGTCCCCAACATGTCATTATTTTGTGTTATTGTTTCTCTCTTTCACTTTTTGTTTCTTGATAAGAAGTGAATCCTTGAATCCACTTGTCCTTCCATATGCAATGCTTGCACCAACTTGTTTTAATGGTTTAGCTATTATTTCTTTGCTTGATGAGATGAAGTCCTTTATTTTTTTTGGACATAGTTTGTGCTCATAGGTGAGGACTCAAACCCTTCAATATATGTAAGGTTTGTTGCTCTTGGGGTCCACAATTCAAAGGCAAGCCTTGGATTGGGTGGTTTAATTTGATTGACTTGGCATGAGTTTACTTTTGATTATAACCTTATTGTTCGGACGTCCCCAACATGTCATTATTTTGTGTTATTGTTTCCCTCACTTTTTGTTTCATGATAAGAAGTGAATCCTTGAATCCACTTGTCCTTTCATACATATGCAATGCTTGCACCAATTAACTTTAGTTATCTCTAGCGATTTGACTATAAATAGGCTTGATGTAATTCTCATAACTGCTATATAACAACATCTATTATAAGCAGGCTTTTTTTTTTTTTTTTTTTTAAAAAAAAAATTATCATTAGGTCGCCGCTAATGATTTTTTTTCCTTACGATTATCAATAGCGGCGACCAAGATGTCGCCGCTACTGATGTCAATATCAATAGCGGCGACGTTATGGTCGCTGCTACTATCCATCAATAGCGACGACCTAGAAGGTCGCTGCTACTGACTGTCAATAGTGGCGACCTTATAGTCGCCGCTACTGACTGTCAATAGTGGCGACTTTATGGTCGCTGCTACTGTCCATCAATAGCGGCGACTTTTTTGTCACCTCTATTTAAAAACATCAGTAGCGGCGACATTCTTGTCGCCGCTATTGACCATCATCAGCGGCGACAAACGGCCCATTTTAACTTTTTTTTGCGGCAACAAGAAAAAGTCATTAGCGACGACTAAAAGTCGCCGCTATTGACCCCTCAATAGCGGCGACCCCAAATGTCGCCGCTATAGATCATCAGTGGCGGATTAATACCAGCAACTGAATAGCGGCCAAGGGTCGCCGCTATTGATCAATAGCGGCGACTTTGGGTCGCCGCTAATGAGCAAATTTCTTGTAGTGACTCTTAACATTTCTTTTATTTTTTATTATTTATTTATGGGAATTGTGCCATGCATTAAGAAAACCACGTCAGATTCTATAAAAATTTGTGGTGTTACACACACCCAACTTCCTTTAAATTAAACCAAATTAGAAAGCGATACTTGGGCCCACCGGTGCGATCAAATATCTCGACATTAATAAGGATTAATAATCTAATTCGATTCAATTGGATGAATGAGTAACTTAATTTGTATATATCAAACGAGCAAAATTCTTAACATAATTACACGTCAGCCAATATGCTAAATGAACCCTAAACAAGAATAAAGCTGAACCAAACTGCAAACATCTACAGAACCAACTAAAGCTCCACACAACCAAAAACATCAGTGTCTGCATGCAACAACATGATACATGCAGAAAAACAGAACAAAACATGCTACCAAAAAGAAATGAAAGTGCATGTACATAAGAAATCATTTCATTTAATTATAATTACTAACACTATGTTACAACAAGCAAAACAAGGCAAACTTTTTATATGAACCATTCATCGTTACTATTACAAATGTTTCTCTAAATGTTGTTGGAAGAAAACTGTTTTTGAAGATAGTTAACCACATTCTTGTCCAATTGGAAGGCTTTGGTCAGAACGTCAGCATTGATGAGAGGATTAGATCCAAATATTGTGTCTGCTATGGTAATACGACCTGGATTCTGGCTACCAAGACCGGAAAAGGCAAGAGCTTCAGTACTTCCTAGATTGAACTGGAAGTGAATGAGACCAATTGGGAACACGAACACGTCTCCCGTATTTAAAACCTTTGTGAAGAAGCGGTTATTTGGGTTGGATGTAACAAAGCCAACATACAAGGTACCCTTTACGACTACAAAAATCTCAGTGGCATGAGGATGAATATGGGGAGGATTCAAGCCATTTGGTGCGAAGTCAATGCGAGCCAAGGATACCCCTAATGTATTAAGGCCTTGTATTTTGTCCACAGTCAAAAGAGTGACATTCGACCCTTGTTGATTTGCAGTACTTCTAGGAGTGTTTAGCCCTTGAAAGAAGAAATCATCGGCGGTGACAAGCTTTGGGTCCTTGCAGAACTTTCCATTCACAAATACTGCACAAAGAAAAGTTTGTTAATATCACAAGACCTTACATAATAATGGTTTATATATAATTACATTGATTTGTAGATCCCTAGGATATTGCGAAAAAACAATCAAGAAGAAGAAGAAGAAGAATGTGTATATACCAGCATCAGTGGAAGAGTTAGCTGCAACACAAAAGTCTTGCAGAGGAGCCGGGTCATAGGCAGAGGCAATGGAGCATGCCATAGCCATGAGTGCCAAAGCTAAAAGGTAATTAGGAAACCGTTTCATCCTTATTCTGGTTTATAATCTCTTTCTTCTGTATTCTGTGAATTCTTGGTTTTGTGAGGAGTGAGAGATGAAGCATGGGAACATGTGTATTTATAGCCAGGAGTGAATGAACCGGTCTACGTTTTTCAATAGATGGAGCCTCTAAGACTTGGTAAGCCATCGATTTTTTATTAGCGGGTGAACCGGCCGCTACTTAAATTAATGGAAGAGTGCAGTTCTATTAATGTTGCTTTCTTCAATCCACAAACACCTTTTATAAGAAAAAATATGGTTTAAACTAAAATATAATTAAGAACCACAAATCCTTGTCGTTTTGATAAATTACAGGAAAGTCTTCCAATAACACCATGATAAATTCCTCCAAACGACCAGGTTTGGGACAGAAATATAAATTAAAATCTTCTGTCATGATGCTCCATACGCGGAATGTTTTTTAGACTTTTGGTTTAATTAATTTTTATTTGATGAATATTGATGATCAGTCATACACCCTGTTATATGTCATTAAAAAATTTAAGATATTTCAGCCTTTTTTGTTGTTTGTATTGTGATTGTGTTCTGTTTTATATATATATATATATAGATATATATATGTTACTGTTGCTGCCTGCCGGTGTTAATTAATCTGTTCTACGCGCAAACACTCGGTCAATTAATTCATAATGTTTCGATTAAGAATTATTTTGTTTATAAAATTTAGAAGTTCTTATATAGTTTAATGATTTATATTTAAAAATACAATTGACCCATTAATTAAGGAACATACTTTATTAACAATTGATGTGTTCAGCATCTTCCTGAGAATCATCCTAAAATTGTATTATAATTTATTGTTCCCCGTGTGAGTATATCAACGGCTAATCTGCGTTTATCTCTCTCTTTTTGACCTTAAGACCTAATGTGACCATACAAATTTATTTGTAGATTAAAGAACAGCCAACTACAATAGTTACTTTTTTTTGGGTAATTACCTTTTCTCCCCATCAACTACAATGCATTGTCACTTTGCCTCATGAACTCACAACACTACTGCCCTACCTTAGCTATCAAACTACCATTTTGTGCCCAAAACCTCATTTTCGTCAGTCAAAGGTATTAACTCGGACGGTCAACCCGTCACGTGGTGACATGCCATCTTGAAATTTTTTATCCCACCTTTTCCCCACATAAATTACAACGTATTGTCACTTTACTCTCTTCAACTATAACGCATTGTCATTTCAAGATGGTATGTGAGGCACACGTGATGGGTTGACCGTCTGAATTAATGCCTTTGATTGACGGAATGAGGGTTTTGGGCACAAAATTGTAGTTTAATAGGGTAGGGCAGTAGGGTTGTCAATTCATATGGACAAAGTGACAATGCGTTATAGTTGATAGGAGGAAAATGTAATTACTCCTAATTTTTTCATAAGAAAAAATGGCACAATGTTCAGAAGTTAATGTTTGTGATAAATCATCATCAAATTATGATTATAATATATTTCTCATTAATACTTTAACTTCTGCGGCCAAAACATGAATTCCTCAATATTCAATCTTTTTGGCGCAGGCCTAGCTTTACTCGATTAGTTGGCAATAGTTTCTAGCTCCAACCTGTAAAATTAGGGTAGTAAAAATCTTATATATACAAAAATGTTTGTTTTTAAATTTATGGGATAAGTAATAATTTAAGATAATATCAGAACCAAAGATCCTGAGTTCGAACATTGACTCGTATCATTTATTTTCCATTTCAATTAAATATTTCACATGCTAGGCCTCACTTATTAAAAATGAGTTTGAGCCCACAGGTGAGGAAGAGTATTAAAGTAATGATTAAGTGATTAAATTTAGCTGTTCCTATCAATTTAAGTTTTTGGGATAAGTGATGATTTAACAAGTTTTTAGGATAAGTGGTGATTTAACAATCTACATAAAAGAGATTGACAAATCTACCATTAATTGAAAATCTGAGACAACATGTAAGTCTCACAGATTCAAACGTATATTTATGAGTAAGAGATGGATGTACGTAACAGTAATGTAAAAAGACCAAACGAGTACGTATATCAATTAGGAAGCCTACATCAAACCAAAAAATTCCTTAACAGCTTCCGATCAAATTAGAATACAGGAAAGAGAGATCCTGGTTTCATTCTCGATATTTTATATTTTGCCCCTATTACCAAAAGCTGATGTCAGATATTTTTCCTTGTATCTTTTGTTTCCTGCTTGTTCTCTAATTTCATATTTTGATGTAGAAAAAAAAACACTATATTCCTTTATTTCTGACCACCTATATAAGAAAAACAAGTCACATATTTCTGACCGAAAAAATCATATAATAAAATTTTCTTTTCTTTTAGACACTACAAACTCACTTATAAAATATATTAGAGTTTCTAATTCATAACATAATGTTATTACATAAATTAAACCTTATTGTTTATACATAACTATCAAAACATACCGCATGAGGCATATATTACTGCAAGCATCTGACTCATTAGCAGCAACCAAACTTTTGTCGCCACTAATGTGGTCGATGCAAATGGTCCAACACTAATGATCAATAGCGGTGACTTGAGTGGGTCGCCGCTAATGATCACTCAATAGCAGTGACAAAATTGTCGCTGCTAAAGATCACTCAATAGCGACGGTAAAATGTCACTACTAATGATATAATTGGTCGATGCAAAAGGGATCAAATAAACAACACGCTGCTACTATTGGCCGGTTACCATTAGTGGTGACATCTATAGTCGCCGCTAATGGTCCGAGATTATTAAAAAAAATAATATATATATATTTTAAATAAAATTTGCACCCATATTATGCCAAAGGTACTATACATTACTAATATTATGCTAATATTATTAGCATAATATTATTACCAGTATTATTACCTTGTGGATAAAATATTTTTTCTTTAACATCTAATATTTGTAGTTGCCGGTAATGACCATTATTAGCGGCGACTTTACTGTCGCCACTAATAATATGGAGGCTAATGACCTAAATGCTTGGAGAGTATATTCTCACATCTATGAAAAAAAAAAAAAAAAAAACTTTGCTCAAGTCAGCCCTTACAAAGGTAGTGGCCTCATGCTAGTCCCAAGGACAAAAGTCCAAATACACTTATTGGTTTTCATTTTCTTAAGTGACATTTTTTAAAAAGGAGCCCTCGCTTAAAAATACCTTTAATCAATGTTGATAATAACAGCTATCATTTTACAGAATTTTTGGAACAGAGTATGCTACCAAGCACTTAGCCAATTTGAAATTTTATCACTTTTGCATGTTCCCTCAAAAGTTCAAAAACTCTCAATTTAATGTTTTAAACTTCGAATTTTTACCATGTTACCTCTCTGTTAGGGTTTTCGTTTAAATCAAGGCAGAGGGATGTAAAATTTACAAAATACCATTAATTTTCCTTTCTAAAAAATTAAAAATGGCTTGGTGGGTCACGTGATCCACCTAGTGACACTACAAGAAATCAATTCATCAGGGGCGACTTATTAGGGGCGACTGTGAAGTCGACGCTAATGCTTACCTATTAGCGTCGATTTTTGAAAGTCACCCCTAATACGTGCGTATTAGCATCCACCTTGAAGTGGATCTTAATAGTCGACCCAAAAGATAAATATTAGCATCCACTTTACAGTGGACACTAATGAGTCGACGCTAATATACTAGCGGGAATTATACCAGAGGCGAAAAAGCTATTAGGGGCGACAAAAATAACTATTACTGTCGACACATGTTGACGCTGATAGTTTAGTATCAGTGTTGTGCAAAAATCTACCAAAATTAATAGGTAAATAATTGTACATTTTACCTGCAAGTGCACAAGGTCAACATGGTAGTATAGGGTGCAAGTATAGGATCATTCTCACGAGGATTGCTGAAGTTATGTTTATAAATAGATTCCTTAAGCAAAAGCAAAATAAAAATTGATTGTTGATGTGATGATAACAAAGGGTAGGGCTTTGATATCCACCACTAATTATATTAAACTAGTATTTCAATATGCCAATGCTTTGATCAAGTTATGCATATTTAATGTTTGTCAACCTAAGGGCATAGGTGTATACTCCTTAAGCTATTGATTTCCCTAAGCAACAAGTTTGACATGGGTGTATACTCTAACTCTTTTCTTTCCTAAAGGATTTAGCATGGTATATACAAAGTTGTTCTTTAGAAAAGCATATGTTCTATGAAAATCGACAAACACACAGGGTCTAGGGCATGGGTATGTACTCCCGGTTCCCTATGTTGATTAACCCAAGAATCGCGATGTGGATTCTTTTGTTATTTAAGTTAAACCTAGGACTTGGTCATCCAAATTGATCTAACTAACAAGTCCATACCACATGCACATGTTGATCAAGCATACACATATGAGGAATTTGTGCAAGCAGGTATTAATCAAGTTAAATAGCACAACATGATCATCACAAGGCGCCAATATTGAAATATTAATTTAACATAATTATGGCTTCAATCTAGCTCTACAAAGTAAATTAGCTACATATAGAGTTGATGTTAAACATCTTCATAAAATAAATGAAAAGAAAGAAAAGAATAAACCTGAGACTTGACTTGAGAGCTCCTATTCTTCTCCCTTCTCCAAGCCTGCTTATTCTAAAGGCTTACGAGTCTATTTATAGGCTTTAGAAGTCCTTGGAAAAGTAGTAAACCCTAGGGTTTTCGTAGGGTTTTAATCCTATTACAATTTGGAGTTTGAAAAACCCTAATATGGAAATAGAGACATTATAGCCGCCACTTGGAATGCCTCCTGCGCACGGGTGCGCTCGATCGCAGCCCGTGTGCGCTCGATCGCAGGTCTGGGATCGATCCTTCTTTTGGCCTGCGCTCGATCGCTCCTGGCCTGGTTCGTGCAGCATCTTCTCTGGTATTGCGCTCGATCACAGGTATACCCTGCGATTGATCTTTGTACCAGGGAGCTCCAATTTTTTCATCTTCTCTTTTTGAGTCTAAATCACCCAGTTTTACTTCAGTTTCTTCCAAAAGCCTGTAAAAACATCAAAAACACAAAAATGAATTAAAATGGCCTAATTAACTACAACTAAAGGATTAAAACATGTAAGATAAGGGCTGAAAATATGAATATTTTAGCACTTATCACACTCCCAAACTTACATATTGCTAGTCCCTTAGCAATACAAAACTAAAAACTAGATGAAAACTGAAAACAAAAAGATAAACTCATCTTTCGTGGGATGTACGATTGCATTTAGCGTATGCAACAAGCCTTTTAAACCCCTAGGAATTTCCTAGTGGACGTGTAAAGTCTCGTGAGGGTTTTCCAGAAATGTTACCCACAAACATCATGCAAGAGTTTATGCTATCCGAAAATTAAGGTATCACCCAAAACCATGATTCTCATTCATTAGCAAGCTTAAAAAGATAAACTCCATCTTCACAATGAATTGGAATTTTAAAATTTAATTACTTACAAAAGACATGCTAAAACATCACAAGTTTGAAAATAGGGTAAAGCAAACTAGCACATAAATATGAAGCTTTCAATTGTTTCTAATGTGCAATGTCTTAATATCTCAAAGTTCACTGAAATCCCTATTAGAATGAACAACAATGGCTTCTTTTTTTTTTTTTTCGTCAGGTTGTGCAATGCTTGATTCCCTTAAGCTTTCTAATTGTCCCATGTAACGAGTGTTAAGTCAATGACTCCCAAACCAGATGGTTTTAGGGCATTAGGTGTAGAGACACCTCAAGGACTTTCTAACTCGAGTCAAAAAGGCTACGAAACCAAACTAACCATGACATTAACCAAATCAAAATTCTTCACCTTTTGACGTGAACATTCAATGCTTTGAGGCAAGAAGTCCAGTTACTCAGTGAAAAGTTTATCAATGATCATATTTTTGTTTCTTATTTTATTTTTTATTTTTCTCACATATATACGTATATGCCAAGGTATCCATCTAATAAATCATTCAGTTTCACTTAAGACATAGAAACACAGACATTAAACTTTCATGTCATACCCCACAAATTATGTGCTAATGTGCTTGTGTAAGATTAGATCAAACATGTGAATTCTCAACTGTCCTAAGCAAGTAACCAAACTAAAAAAAAACTCAATTATTAGATCATGTGTTCAAAATTTTAAGCTCACCAATGAAATCAAATCACAATTTTTTAAGATCAACTGAAATTTTAAGACAAACATGAACATGCATATATTTTTTTTCTTTTTTCTTTTTTTTTCACAAATAAAATAAAACTAGGACAAAAGTGTGTGTAAAGTGTTTCTCATACCCCCAAACTTAAATGACACATTGTCCCTGCAAAATAATAAAACACACAAACAAGTAAAAAGGAACAAAACTGAAAAGAATTAATTTTTTTTTGCAGAAAAATAATTATGGGATCCTGCCAAGTACGCTCGATCGCACACATGGTGCGTTCGATCGCATTAACAGAATGCAAAAATGTAAGAAAAGACTTAAAACACAAAAACACCAAAATAAAACACAACAAACAGAAACAAAATAAAAATAAAAATAAAATAAAAGGATATGATATGGGGTGCCTCCCATGAGCGCTAAGTTTTACGTCTTCAGCTAGACTGTAGTCCCCTCTTAATGTTGCCCAGAAGTAGATGCTCTAGATGGTGGTGGTAACCGAGCTAGGATGGACCGCATCAAGTTTTCCAGTGCAGCTAAACGTTTGTCCATGGCAACCTTACTTCCCTAGCTTCCCTTCTTTGATCAGCTAGCTCTCTCTGAAGACAGTCCATTTGCTCACAAAGGGATCGGTATTGGATGGCTCGAATATCAATTGAGGCCTCTTCTTCAGCTTCTGCTATCGGCTTAGTTGCCAATTCATCTTCAGCCATTGGCTCGACCTCCTCTGCCTCTTCCTCTTCTTCTGGAAGTGCTTGGGGCATATGAGAGCAACTCTTATTCCATTGGCGAATGCCAAATATAGGAGTGGTCGTGACTGGTTCATCTGCTGCAGTGCCCTTGACGCCCTTATTTTGAAGAATATATGTGATCAAGTATGGGAATGGCAACCCCCACGAGTGAGTGGACTCTGCTCCCCCAACATGCACTCCATTCCAAAATTTATGGATTTGATTCCAAATAATTTCGGGAATGGAATACTAGGCATCCTTGTGAAAGGCGTAAAGGGTTTGTAGAAATTGATCTCGCCTTTGAGTTTTGTGTCCCAAGGGGAAGGCATTGCAATGAAGCACCGAGTCCACGAACCATAACCTTCGCGGCAACTTGGACCAGCTACCAGCATTGAGGTGGGCATCTACATAGTCCCCTTGGCACATATCTTCGATGATCTCCGCCACATAATATCGGGCCGGTTGCTCGGCAAGATTTGCAGTTTCGGGAGGATGCTCATCATTGCACTGCAAGGCAGTGGCTATGTCGGCCCTCGTCACATGAACAATTTGGCCTTGAACTTTGGAGGAGAGAGCAGCCGGATTGTCATAGTCATGAGAAAGCTTGGCATAGAATTCCACGACCAACTTCCGGTAGACTGTAGAAGTGACCGGTTTAAAGAGCTTCTTGAGGCCCCTTCGCCTAAACTCAGCAACCGCCCATTGAGTCGCCTCATTATGTTGAAAATCTTCTCTTATGGTGAAGGTGGTTTCAACCAGTAGCTCCCGCTCTTCAAAAGCTATTGTGGGAGAAATATCATGAGCTCCTGACCCTCTGGAAGATGAAGCACGTGTTCTAGGCATGGACTTGGTTGGGGACTTTTGTCGAACACGTAGTGTGCACTCCGATTGACTACAATGACAACTTCGGCCAAGGATGCTCCAAACTCCCTGTAAACACACAAAAATCCAACACAGAGGCAATGTGGGTGGATAAACACCCACAATTGCAGAAAAATTGAAAAAAATTTTGAGATTGGATGAGTGTTCGGTGATGTTTGAGGGTTGGGGTGAGGTTGGAATGTGATGTGGTTTTCAGTGAAAGATGGTGGTATGGTGGCCGGAAAAGGGTCTTAGATGGTGGTCATGTAGTGGATTTGGTGAAAGCTAGTTGAATGGTGGTCGTGTCGTGTATGAATGGACTCTGCAGGCAAGGAATTGTACCATAGTTTAGCATTATCTTTCAAGGAAAAAGGAAAGAGAACTAACCTGAGTCTCTCTTGAGTTAGGCCTTGAACATTCTGCAACTTGCTTAAGTCAAAGAATTCCTTAAGATGCAAGTTGGGATCCTCAGTAGTTGTGCCTCTGAAGTGAGTCAATGCATTGAGGATTTGGGAAGAGATATAATAATTGCCATCCACCTCTGGTTGACATGCTATGCATGAGGGTTGATGGAGGTTTGTTGGCACGTATGCTTGCTTCATTGGTCTCCTCACTCATGGTGGATTTGCTTCTAGGGGTCTTGGCCCGATTGGATTTTCTTGCAAGTCTTCCATTTCAACTTCTTCTTCTCCTTCTTTGTCTCTAGGTCGTTGTTGAGTTGTCCGCTCAATTTCAGGATAGAGGGGAAAAACGGTTGAGGCTTGAGATCGACGACCTTGCATGAACTTGGCAGCTTCAGCACTGCCTGGTCCAGATGCTCTCTGGAACTGCGCTCAATCGTAGGTTGGTGCGTTCGATCGCATTTGGCTAACGATTGATTGCAATCACAGAATGCCAATCCGCAACCTGCAACAGAAAACAGAAAAGTGAATGGAAAGAAGAAATTCTTTTTTGATTTTTAAAAATTGAAAATAACAAAACTAAAGGAAGATAAATTTAAATAAAATTCGCCTCAATCCCCGGCAACAGCGCCAAAAACTTGTTGTGCAAAAATCTACCTAAATTAATAGGCAAATAATTGTACGTTTTACCTGCAAGTGCACAAAGTCCACATGGTAGTATAGGGTGCAAGTATAGGGTCATTCCCATGAGGATTGCTGAATTTATGTTTAAAAATAGATTCCTTAAGCAAAAGCAAAAGAAAAATTGATTGTTGATGTGATAATAACAAAGGGTAGGGCTTTGATATCCACCACTAATTATATTAAACTAGTATTTCAATATGCCAATACTTTGATCAAGTTATGCATATTTAATGTTTGCCAACCTAAGGGCATGGGTGTATACTCCTTATGCTATTGATTTCCCTAAGCAACGAGTTTGGCATGGGTGTATACTCTAACTCTTTTCTTTCCTAAAGGATTTACCATGGTATATACTAAGTTGTTCTTTAGAAAAACATATGTTCTATGAAAATCGACAAACACACAGGGACTAGGGCATGGGTGTATACTCTTGGTTCCCCATGTTGATTAACCCAAGAATCGCGGTGTGGATTCTTTTGTTACTTAAGTTAAACCCAGAACTCGGTCATCCAAATTGATCTAACTAACAAGTCCATACCACATGAACATGTTGATCAGGCATACACATATGAGGAATTCATGCAAGCAGGTATTAATCAAGTTAAATAGCACAACATGATCGTCACAAGGCGCCAATATTTAAATACTAATTTAACATAACTAGGGCTTCAATCTAACCCTACTAAGTAAATTAGCTACACATAGAGTTGATGTTAAACATCTTCATAAAATAAACGAAAAGAAAGGAAAGAATAAACCCGAGACTTGACTTGAGAGCTCCTATTCTTCTCCCTTCTCCAAGCCTGCTAATTCTAAAGGCTTAGGAGTCTATTTATAGGCTTTAGAAGTCCTTGGAAAAGTAGTAAACCCTAGGGTTTTTGTAGGGTTTCAATCTTATTACAATTTTGAGTTTGAAAAACCCTAATATGGAAATAGAGACATTATAGCTGCCACTTGGAATGCCTCCTGCGCACGGGTGCGCTTGATCGCAGCCCGTGAGCGCTCGATAGCAGGTCTGCGATCGATCCTTCTTTTGGCCTGCACTCGATTGCTCCTGGCCTGGTTCGTGCAGCATCTTCTCTGGTATTGCGCTCGATCGCAGGTACCCTGCGATTGATCGCAGTACCAGGGAGCTCCAATTTTTCCATCTTGTCTTTTTGAGCCTAAATCACCCAGTTTTACTTCACTTTCTTCCAAAGCCTGTAAAAACATCAAAAACACAAAAAGGAATTAAAATGGCCTAATTAACTACAACCAAAGGATTAAAACATGTAAGATAAGGGCTGAAAATATGAATATTTTAGCACTTATCAATCAGCATCCACAAAAGGTGGACGCTAATAGTCCCATATAACAATTAAAAAAAAATTAACAGTCCTCAATAGCGTCCACTTCGAAAGTGGACGCTGATAATTGAGCATTAGCGTCCACTATAGTGGACGCTAAAGAGCTTGTACGAAAATAAAAAAATAAATAAAAAACAAATTAAATTAAAAGCTTAATAGCATCCACTCAAAGTGGACGCTGATGATGTATTATTAGCGTCCACTTTCGAAGTGGACGCTGATAATTGAGCATTAGCGCCCACCAGAGTGGACGCTAAAGTGCATGTACAAAAATAAAAAAAAATTAAAAAAAAATTAAATTAAAAGCTCAATAGTGTCCACTCAAAGTGGACGCTGATGATGTATTATTAGCGTCCACTACAAAAGTGGACAACGATAAGTGAGTATTAGCGTCCACCAGAGTAGACACTGAAGTACATGTACAAAAATAAAAAAATAAAAAACAAATTAAATTAAAAGCTCAATAGCGTCCACTTTGAGTGGACACTGATGATGTATTATTAGCGTCTAGTACGAAAGTGGACGCTGCTAATTGAGTATTAGTGTCCACCAGAGTGGACGCTAAAGTGCATGTACAAAAAAAAAAAAAAAAAACAAATTAAATTAAAAGCTCAATAATGTCCACTCAAATTATTTGCATCCACTACGAAAGTGGACGCTAATAATTGAGCATTAGCGTCCACCAGTGTGGATGCTAAAGTGCATGTATAAAAATAAAAAAATAAAAAACAAATGAAATAAAATTAAAAGCTCAATAGCGTCTACTCAACGTGGACGCTGATGATGTATTATTAGCATCCACTTAGAAAGTGGACGTTGATAATTGATCATTAGCATCCGTAGAGTGGACGCTAAAGAGCTTGTACAAAAAAATGAATAAAAAAAAACAAATTAAACTAAAAGCTCAATAGCGTCCACTCTGGGTGGACGCTAATAATATATTTCTAGCGTCCACTTTGACAGTCGACGCTGATGATTGATCATTAGCGTCCAATTTAGTGGACGCTAATGGTGTTGGAGAAAAAAAAAAAAAAACAAACAAACAAACAAAACTACTGAAGATTATAGGTTCATTTGAACATCTAAAAATGATAAAATGTCCTTTATACCCTCAAAACTTTTATAAAATATATAAATTTTCTCTTAATTTGAAATTAAAATTAATTTTTTAAAATGAAAAATTAAACTCTAAGCATTCAATTCAACTCTAATAAAATGAAAATTAGTTCGATCGAACATTTTAACTCTAAGCATTTTATATTATATTAGTGTAGTTAGTTGATCGATGATACAATTAATAGAACTTGACATGATTGAAGTTCAATCCAACATCGATAAGATCAATTGCATCGATACTAGTACATTAGTCCGATCGATCGTAATGCGATCAAATGATCTATTAAACTCTTTGGATTTTGTATTATCTTTATATATTAGTTAGATCAATAGTGACAAGTTCAAGAAAAGTTTCACCCATCGAACATCGAATTTGATGCAATATCCCATCGGGTTTGGCGTTAAAATGTTAAATTACTACATATCTTAAAAATTTAAGCTAATAATTAATTATAAGATAAATATCACATTAACGATCTTTTATACTAAAAATTTATTAACTTTAAATTTGTAGTTAATATTTTAATAATAACAACATATTTAATATTTCACTCATCGAACATATAATTTGATGCAATATCTCTTTCCATTAGGATTTGGCGTTAAAATGTTATTTCCCAAAAATTTACCTCCGATAATATGTCATTATTTATTTTATATAAATTATCAAATATTTGATCAATCGTGATAGGATCAAATGATCAATCAAACTTCAAACAAATTAAAGGTTCGATCAAACATCCGATCGATCCTAGTGAATTAGTTCGATTGATCGTGATAGGATCAATTATCGATCAAACTGAACACAATTGAAATTGAAGGTTCAATCGAATATGCAATCGATCCTAGTGAATTAGTTTAATTGATCGAAGTGGATTAGTGATACAGCCTAATTAAGTGGAAGCGAGTAAAACAATACAAGAAAAAGGATAAATAATTCTTAGATCTTGAGTCTATCAAGGATTTGAGAATTCTTCTCAAAACTATAGAGTCTATCTAGGGTTTCAAGGAAAGTATGAAGAAAACTCCTCTGAGTAATTCTTATTGAAAGAAAACTGACTAAATAACATAAAACTGTATTTTCAAGAGGCTATAATTATATATTTATAGCCCCAAAACCCCTAGTACTAATAAAGAACAGAATTAGGGCTCCCACAACCCTAATCCTAGTAAAACAAGTAATCTAAGTCGGTTTAAAACAAATAACAGCGGAAAAAAAAAAAAACATAGAAGGCCTCGAGTGCGCTCGATCGCAGGTAGAGTGCGATCGATCTCACTACCAGGGACTTGTGCGCTCAATGTTGCGCTCGATCGCAGGTTCGGTCGTAGTTCCAGGGGCTTGTGTGCTCAATCATGCTCTCGATCGCAGAAACAGGGGAGTATCGGTCGCAATTCCAGGGACTTCCTTCTCCAAAACAGGGGAACTGCGCTTGATCGCAGTCAAGGTGCGATTGATCACAGTTCCAGGGACTGCCTCTTTTGCTGCATGAGTCTGGGATCGTGTCACCATCTTCCGGGGCGTCTTCACACCATTATCCCTTTGGATCTTCCTCATATACTCCTAGACATTGTAGCCTACATCATCCTCCCCAGGCTGAATAGAATTCGCATCCTCCTCCGACGAATCTTCCATAAAGGGCCCAAAATGCTTGACATTGAAGACATCGGATGTCCTGATATGGCTGGGCAATTTCAACTGATAAGCATTGGGGTTGATCTTCTTCACAATCTCCACCTGACCAATCTTGTGAGCCGCTAATTTATTGTACTCGCCAATAGGAAATCTATCTTTGGTGAGCACCGCCCATACAAAATCAACTTCTTCAAATTCCACAGCACGTCGCTTTTTGTTCGCATCTGCCTTGTACTTGGCTGTGGAGTCTTCGAGGTTCTTGATGGTTAACTTGTGGCCCTCTTATATATGAGCAAGAAGGTCCTCTACCTTCGTGTGTATGCGCTTTAAATCAGGGAGAGGTGCTAAATCCAGTGGTGCCCATGGATACTCCCATAGATAATGGTGAACGGACTAAGGCCGGTGCTCCGGTTGACGGATCGGTTGTAGGCAAACTCAGTTTGGTACAATTGCTGGTCCTATGACTTGAGGTGTTCACCCACTAAGCTTCGAAGCAATGCCCAAATGAAAGGCAATGGAGGCGGTATACTTCTCGTCCGTTTGTTTGTGGATGGTAAGCGCTATTGAAATCAAGTCTTATGTGAGATAACTGCCATAAGCACCGCAAAAAGTGGCTAAAGAATCGCGTGTCGTGATCAGAAACTATAGACAATGAAAGGCAGTGGAGGCGGTATACTTCTCAAAAATATAATTGCGCCACGTTCACAGCATCGGCAGTCTTTTTACACGCAATAAAATGAACCATCTTAGAGAATCGATCAGCTACGACAAAGATTGAATCATTACCTTTTTGGGTCCATGGTAAACCCAACACAAAGTCCATGCTCACATTAGTCCATGGACCCTTTGGAATAGGTAGTGACATATATAAACCGGCATTTGTAGCCACTCCTATGGATACTTGGCACACATTACAGTAGTGCACCAACTTCTCTACCTCCTTTCTCATACTTGGCCAATAAAACTTCTCCGCCACCAACTGGAAAGTTTTGTCCCGCCCCATGTGCCTTTCATTGTGGCGCTCTTGAATAATCTACAACCTGAGACTACCCTTGGGGATGCATAGCTGAGTGCCCTTGAAGAAAAACCCATTATGCAGCCCAAAATCACTCCGATTGCCCAACAATACATCATCAACAATTGGGCCAAAAAGAGGGTCAGTTGATAAAGAATCCTTTAAAAGGTCAAAACCAAGTACCTCATTTGCCATGGTGGTCAAGAGTGTCGACTTCTGGCTAAGGGCGTCGGCCACTTTGTTCAAAGCTCCCGACTTGTGTTTGATGGTGAAGGAGAATTGTTGCATATATATAGCCCACTTTGCATGCCGGGAGGAGAGTTTATCTTGACTATTGAGGTGCTTCAATGCCTCATGATCCGAGTACAAGATAAAGTCATTGTAGGTGAGGTAGGAACTCCAATGCCTCAATGATTGCACTAATGCGTAAAACTCCATGTCATAGGTGCTATAGTTGAGCCTTGAACCACTTAACTTTTCACTAAAGAATGCCACCGACCTTCCACCTTGACTCAGAACCACTCCAATGCCGACCTTGGAAGCATCACAATGCAACTCAAATGGCATTTCAAAATCTGGAAGGACAAGTAGTGGAGCCGTCATCAACTTGAGTTTAATTAACTCAAATGCTTCGGTAGCCGCCTCACTCCAAGAGAATTTCCCCGCCTTCATGCACTCCGTGATTGGTGCCATGATGGTGCTAAAATTATGAATGAAATGCCTATAAAAGGACACCAATCCATGGAAACTTCGTACCTCGTGTAATGTTGTAGGAGTGGGCCAATCCTGAACAGCCGCCACTTTTGCTTCGTCCACCACCAACCCGTCCTTAGACACCACATAGCCAAGAAAAGCACGAAATCTGTCATGAATGAGCACTTGGCTGGTGATGCGTAGAACTTTTCTTTCTGGAGCACTTGAAGTACTTCCCTCACATGTAGAAGGTGCATCTCTTTATTGGGGTTGTAAATGAGTATATCATCAAAGTACACTACAACAAACCTTCCAATAAAAGACCGAAAAGCTTGGTTCATCACCCTTATGAATGTGCTAGGTGTATTAGATAATCCGAACGGCATTACCAACCGTTCAAAGAGTCCCTCCAGCATTTTAAATGCTGCTTTCCACTTATCACTTGGTCGCACCCGAATTCGGGTACCCACTCCTTAGGTCCAGCTTGGTGAATATCGTTGCCCCACTCAATTGATCTAACAAAGCATCCAACTAGGGAATAGGGAATCGATATCTCACGGTGATCTTGTTTATGACCCTACTATCCACGCACATCCTCCATGAACCATCCTTCTTAGGGGTGAGTAAAGCCGGTACTGCACAAGGACTCAAGCTCTCTTGAATGTGTCCTTTGGCTAATAACCCTCTGCTTGTCGCCTTAGCTCTTCATTCATGCGGTAGTGTGGTCGGTTGGGTAGACTCGATCCAGGCACCAAATCAATTTGGTGTTGTATGTCACGAAGAGGAGGTAGCTCATCGGGTAATTCAACCGGAAATACATTTGCAAATTCTTCAACTAACCCTTGGCTTCTTCCGGTACCTCTTCTATCTTCTTGCCTTCTTTACCCACTAGTAAGTATCCACAATCCGCTTCTAGCATCTCCTTAAACGAACTCATGTCTAGCTAACAATGTTTGACCCGTCTCGGTTGAAGGTTTGGGCCTTTCGGCCGGATCGGGTAGGAGAGTTAGCTTCACATTGTCAACCAAGAAACTGGATGTATTCTTCCTTCCGTCATGATGCGCATTCCGATCATATTGCCATGGTGTCCCGAGTAGTATATGGCACGCATCCATTGCCACCACGTCACACCACACCTTATCCTTATATCTCTTCCCAATTGAAAAACTCATAAGGCAACGTTTAGACACAATCACCTCGTCTCCTTTCTTGAGCCACTCCAAGCGATATGGTGTAGGGTTCTTCTTCGTGGCAAGGCCCAACTTCCGAACTGCCTCTTCAGCCATGACATTCTCACAGCTGCCCCCATCAATCACAAGTTTGCACCATTTGCCTCCAATTGTGCAAATTGTGTGGAAAAGATTATGGCGGTGCCCGTCGTCTCCCTCCACTTTCCGTGGTGTATAACATATCCGTCTCACCATCAATAAAGGACTGTAATCTCTAATGGCAAATTCTTCTTCGACGCCATCGAAGTCGTCAAAATTTGCTTCTTACTGTTCCCTATCGCCTTGCTCATTGAAGGCTTCTCCCGAATCTATGAGTAGGGCCTTTCTATACTTCTCTCCCTTGCGACAATCCGCCATCTGGTGGCCCATCTCTCCACAACGAAAACACTTGGGCCCGGTTGCAGCCCCGGGTCAGCTTGGCTGTCCCATGGGTGTGGGGTTTTTACTTAGGCCGGTCATTTGGGAAGGAGCCTTCCGAGTTGTGAATGGAACCCTTGACCGGTTGTAGCTTCCACCACCACTACGTCCAAATGAGTTGAATGACCCACGTGTCGATGCCTTCTCAATTAACAACGCCCTTTGGTGAGCCTCCGACACTTTGGCGGGGTCAAATAGGTTCAATGTGTCTTGAATTTGTGGCCGGAAACCCCCAGTATACCAGGACACTAATTGTTCCTCCGTCTCATACAAAGCAACTTGTGTCAAGAATTTGTAGAACTCCTCCTTAATTCATCTACGGATTTTGAAACTTGACTCCAATTTTGCAGCCATTGATACATGGTTCGTAGGTAATTGTGGGGCAAAAAGGTGGTCGCATCTTTCCCAACAATTGCTCCCAATTGTCGAGCTTTCTCTTTCCCTTGCGTGCCCTAGATTGCTTCAATTGCTGCCACCATGCCGTAGCCTCTCCCCAAAATTTGGTTGCGACTAAAGAAACTCATCGATCTTCCAGTAGCTCCTTGAAGTCGAGAATCTCTTTAACTGCCGCCACCCAATCCAAAAATTCTTCGGGTTGAAGACTCCCATGGAATTCTGGAATCTCAAGTTTGAACCTGCTCTCCCACCGATTAGCATGAGCTTGCGCGGAGGGTCGACGGCCCTGCGTTCGCCGCTCCGCAAAAGGGTTTTTAGATCCATACCCGTCGTCGTCTTCGTCTTCCGCCTCCGGCATGTGTGGTGGGAGTCGACGTAGATGCCAGTCATGGAGGCGTGTGTCGGCTAGTTGGGTGGTGAGGGCTTCAATTTGATCCCTCATAGCCGCAATCTGCCCTTCCTCGCGCCTTCCCAGTGTCACCTCATGTTCTTCATGAACTGAATCATCGCGTTCATACACGTCATGCAAGGTTGCAAAGCGGTTGCCCTTCCTCCCTCTTGTGTTTGGAGCCATGGAAAGTGACTGAGCTCTGATACAAGCTGATGCAGCCTGATTAAGTGGAAGTGAGTAAAACAATACAAGAAGAAGGATAAATAATTCTGAGATCCTGAGTCTATCAAGGATCTGAGAATTCTTCTCAACACTATAGAGTCTATCTAGGGTTTCAAGGAAAGTATGAAGAAAAATCCTCTGAGTAATCCTTATTGAAAGAAAACTGATCAAATAACATAAAATTGTCTTTTCAAGAGGCTATAATTATATATTTATAGCCCCAAAACCCTAGAACTAATAAAGAACAAAATTAGGGCTCCCACAACCCTAATCCTAGTAAAAAAAGTAAACTAAGTTGGTTTAAAACAAATAACAGCGGAAAAAATAACATAGAAGGCCTCAAGTGCGCTTAATCGTAGGTAGAGTGCAATCGATCACACTACTAGGGACTTGTGCTCTCGATCACAGGTTCAGTCGCAGTTTCAGGGGCTTGTGCGCTCAATCATGTGCTCGATCGCAGAAACAGGGGAGTATTGGTCATAGTTCCAGGGACTTCCTTCTCCAAAACAGGGGAACTGCGCTCGATTGCAGTCAAGGTGCGATCGATCGCAGTTCCAAGGACTGCCTCTTTTGCTGCGCAAGTCTAGGATCGTGTCACCATCTTCCGGGGCTTCTTCACACCTTTATCCCTTTGGGTCTTCCTCATATACTCCCATGCATTGTAGTCTACATAAATTAGTCTAATCGATAGTGATACAATCAAATGATCAAGCAAACTTTATACGATTGTAGGTTCGACCAATCATCCGATCGATCATAGTGCATTAGTCTGATATATCGTGCTAGGATAAAATAATCAATCGAACTTGACACATTGAAAATTCGATCAAATGTGCGATCAATTGCAGTGCATTAGTCGAATCAATTGTGATAAAATCGAAGTATCAATCTAATCTAATCGATCCTAGTGAATTGGTTCGATTGATTATGATATGATCAAATGATCAATCAAACTTGAAAAAATTGATGGTTCGATCGAACATCTAATCGATCCTAGTGAATTGGTTTGATTGATTGTGATATGATCAAATGATCAATCAAACTTGAAAAAATTGATGGATCGATCGAACATCTGATCGATCCTAGTGAATTAGTTTAATTGATCATGATAAGATCAATTGATCAATCCAACTGGATACAATTGAAGGTTCAATCGAACATGTGCATCTTACATGTTCAATAAATACATATAACTTTTATAGATTAGGTTAAAAGAAATTCTTCCAACCCAGTTTGGAGAAAAACTTTGTCAAATATATGTGTGTGTGTGTGTGAGAAAACTACAGAATGATGTATATATATTAACGAATAAAAAATAGAAAACTTTACTAATTATGACCCAAAAAATTAAATTTTTTTTTTTCAATAAATTTTCACTTAAAAAAAAATTAATAAGCTAATATAATTGTCTTAATAAGTTCAAATAACAAAAAAAATTAAAAAGTGGACAATCAGCGTCAACATTATAGGTTGACGTTGATAGTATGGTTATCAGCGTCGACTCATATGGGTCGATGCTGATAGAAAACTATGTCAATTTGGTACAAATTAAAAGACGGGATCCATTGGCGCGGTGGGTGAAATTTTCGGAAATTTTTTTTGTATCTCCCCCTTTTTTCTTCTTCGCCTCTCTAACCCATTCTTCTCATGTTATCCCCCTTCTGCAGTTCTGCACAATACCAGGAGAGAGAGCTAGTGCTAGAGAGAGAGAGATCGACACAAGAGAGAGAGAGAGAGTGACGGACAAACGGAGAGAGACAGATGAGACCGCAAGCGAGAGAGATGCGATTCAAAGTTGTAGACGCACAACCATGTATTTTCTCCCTCTAGTTGCAGACGCACAGCTAGGTTCTCTCTCATTCGATCCTCTTTCTCGCTCTCCTCTCTCTCTCTCTCTCTATATTTTGTTTTCTTAGGTTTTATTCAATTTTTTTACGTTAATCTCAGATCTGACTTTTGGTCTGTGATATGATATATATCTCTTTGTCTCTCTCACTAATGAACATTTGTCTTTCCCTAGTTGCCGAGCAAGGAAGAAAGAAGAGCTTTAGGTAAATTTTCTTTCTCTTTGTCTTCTCTCTTTTCGTTATTGTCCGATATTCTCTCTCTTCGGAACCCTGTTTTCTCATGCTTTGGTTTAATGTCGAATCCTGGTGCATATTTCTAAAACTTACGCTTCATGTTGGCATACCTATGGATGATTTGAGAGTATTTGCTTATTTTGGATTTGGGGATGAAAAATTGTAGAAGCTCGCCCCTATTTGTTTTTTTGTAGATGCCCCTAGTATATGGAATTTGAGGATTATTGGGTCAACACTAATGGTGGGTGTTGTTTTGATTTTTGGATAATTTCTTGATTTGATTTTGTGTGTTTCTTGATATGGGATTTTATTTTGGGGACCCTATTCATAAATGTTCTTAATCATTTTTTTCCTTGGCATTCACTTGTGGTTTTTCTATTTGCAGCAAAATAAGATGTAGATGACATTCTTACTGCTGCAAAAAAAATATATTGCTGAGAATGGGACAGAACAATTTCAGCATATTATTAACATGGCATTCTCATCAGCCATAATTGTTAAGGAAAATAGTATAGCTTTTGAGACTATATTGGTAAATGATGCAAATGCGCGTGTGTGTTCCTGCAATTAGTGCAATTAATGACTAATGCTTTTGGGAGCTGGTTTAATGTATTTTTTTCTCTTGTTCCGTAGGCTGACAAGTCCAGGAGTGAAGGCCACGGCCACTCGATCTTTAACTAGGACCTTTGATATTGAGCCTTGTAGCTCAGAATATGTTTTGCCATCTGGTTTCTTGTGGAGAGAAGGACGATCGCGGTTGATGCTTGGTATTTCTGTTTCTTGTTTGAAACAATCTCTATTCATTGTAAAAAGTTGCTTAATGTCTTAGTTTACCCTATGTAATTAGCAAAGGGTGCCTCGCATATCCTTTTTTCCATGCATCAATAGTCAAAACTACATATATAGGGTAACAATACCAAACTCAAAGATTATCTACTAAGATTTTATACATTTTTAGATAATCAGTATACTAACTATCACCTAACCACAACATACATTTTTAGATAATCAGCATCAATAGTCAAAACTATATATATAGGGAAATTGGTTTTAGATTCTTAATTTACTAACTTGCATTTAATATCTTCTTGGTATGACTTTTCATTCACTTGGATTGAGAAATGTTATAAAATAACTTTGTGGCATATACTTGATTGGATTTGATGACATGCTCTTAGTCATAATTGGATTTGGCCAATTATGACTAAGAGCATGTCTAAATGACTCGACAAAGAAATAATGCTCTAACACAATAGAATTATTTTAATATATTGTCATTATATTTATGTTGAGAAACCTACCTTATCTATAAAGAGTGAAACTCCTATAAAAACTATAACTTTCACTACAAAAAACAAAATTTTTATTGACATAGGTTTACTGACGTGTCAGGTCGTCTGACACGTCAGTAAACCCTCCTAACGGGGCCATCCTGACGTGTTTTGGTCGTGAAGAATGTGGGTGTCAGGAAATGGGAATTCCTGACGTGTCATTTTTGGCACGTCACAAATTACTGACGTGCTAAATCCAACACGTCAAG
>NC_081541.1:28775808-28777657 GCF_901000735.1 Corylus avellana | reverse complement strand
ATTAAAAGCTCAATAGTGTCCACTCAAAGTGGACGCTGATGATGTATTATTAGCGTCCACTACAAAAGTGGACAACGATAAGTGAGTATTAGCGTCCACCAGAGTAGACACTGAAGTACATGTACAAAAATAAAAAAATAAAAAACAAATTAAATTAAAAGCTCAATAGCGTCCACTTTGAGTGGACACTGATGATGTATTATTAGCGTCCACTACGAAGGTGGACGCTGATAATTGAGTATTAGCGTCCACCAGAGTGGACGCTAAAGTGCATGTACAAAAATAAAAAATAAAAATTAAATTAAATTGAAAAGCTCAATAGCGTCCACTTTGAGTGGACGCTGATGATGTATTATTAGCGTCTAGTACGAAAGTGGACGCTGCTAATTGAGTATTAGTGTCCACCAGAGTGGACGCTAAAGTGCATGTACAAAAAAAAAAAAAAAAAAACAAATTAAATTAAAAGCTCAATAATGTCCACTCAAATTATTTGCATCCACTACGAAAGTGGACGCTAATAATTGAGCATTAGCGTCCACCAGTGTGGATGCTAAAGTGCATGTATAAAAATAAAAAAATAAAAAACAAATGAAATAAAATTAAAAGCTCAATAGCGTCCACTCAACGTGGACGCTGATGATGTATTATTAGCATCCACTTAGAAAGTGGACGTTGATAATTGATCATTAGCATCCAGTAGAGTGGACGCTAAAGAGCTTGTACAAAAAAATGAATAAATAAAAAACAAATTAAACTAAAAGCTCAATAGCGTCCACTCTGGGTGGACGCTAATAATATATTTCTAGCGTCCACTTTGACAGTCGACGCTGATGATTGATCATTAGCGTCCAATTTAGTGGACGCTAATGGTGTTGGAGAAAAAAAAAAAAAAACAAACAAACAAACAAAACTAGAAGATTATAGGTTCATTTGAACATCTAAAAATGATAAAATGTCCTTTATACCCTCAAAACTTTTATAAAATTATAAATTTTCTCTTAATTTGAAATTAAAATTAATTTTAAAAAATGAAAAATTAAACTCTAAGCATTCAATTCAACTCTAATAAAAAATGAAAAATTAGTTCGATCGAACATTCAATTCAACTCTAAGCATTTTATATTATATTAGTGTATTAGTTATATTGATCATGATACAATTAATAGAATTTGACATGATTGGAAGTTCAATCAAACATCTGATAAAATCAATTCTGATCGATACTAGTACATTAGTCCGATCGATCGTAATGCGATCAAATGATCTATTAAACTCTTTGGATTTTGTATTATCTTTATATATTAGTTAGATCAATAGTGACAAGTTCAAGAAAATTTCACCCTTCGAACATCGAATTTGATGCAATATCCCCCTCCATTCAGGTTTGGCGTTAAAATGTTAAATTACTATATATCTTAAAAATTTAAGCTAATAATTAATTATAAGATAAATATCACATTAATGATCTTTTATACTAAAAATTTATTAACTTTAAATTTGTTGTTAATATTTTAATAATAAAAACATATTTAATATTTGACTCATCGAACATATAATTTGATGCAATATCTCATTCCATTAGGATTTGGCATTAAAATGTTATTTCCCAAAAATTTACCTCCGATAATATGTCATTATTTATTTTATATAAATTATCGGATATTCGATCGATCGTGATAGGATCAAATGATCAATCAAACTTCAAACAAATTAAAGGTTCGTTCAAACATCTGTTAGGTCCTACTGCATTTGTTCGATCGATCATGATAGGATCAAATGATCGATCAAACTTTAAACAATTGAAATTGAAGGTTTGATCGAATATCCGATCAATCATAATGAATTAGTT
>NC_081541.1:28741531-28775708 GCF_901000735.1 Corylus avellana | reverse complement strand
TAGTAAAACAAGTAAACTAAGTCGGTTTGAAACAAATAACAGCGGAAAAAAAAAACATAGAAGGCCTCAAGTGCGCTCGATCGCAGGTAGAGTGCAATCGATCTCACTACCAGGGACTTTTGCGCTCAATGTTGCACTCGATCGCAGGTTCGGTCGCAGTTCCAGGGGCTTGTGTGCTCAATCATGCGCTCGATCGCAGAAACAGGGGAGTATCGGTCGCAATTCCAGGGACTTCCTTCTCCAAAACAGGGGAACTGCGCTTGATCGCAGTCCAGGTGCGATTGATCACAGTTCCAGGGACTGCCTCTTTTGCTCCATGAGTCTGGGATCGTGTCACCATCTTCCGGGGCGTCTTCACACCATTATCCCTTTGGATCTTCCTTATATACTCCTAGACATTGTAGCCTACATCATCCTCCCCAGGCTGAACAGAATTCGCATCCTCCTCCGACGAATCTTCCATAAAGGGCCCAAGATGATTGACATTGAAGACATCGGATGTCTTGATATGGCTGGGCAATTTCAACTGATAAGCATTGGGGTTGATCTTCTTCACAATCTCCACCTGACCAATCTTGTGAGCCGCTAATTTATTGTACTCGCCAATAGGAAATCTATCTTTGGTGAGCACCGCCCATACAAAATCAACTTCTTCAAATTCCACAGCACGTCGCTTTTTGTTCGCATCTGCCTTGTACTTGGCTGTGGAGTCTTCGAGGTTCTTGATGGTTAACTTGTGGCCCTCTTATATATGAGCAAGAAGGTCCTCTGCCTTCGTGTGTATGCGCTTTAAATCAGGGACAGGTGCTAAATCCAGTGGTGCCCATGGATACTCCCATAGATAATGGTGAACGGACTAAGGCCGGTGCTCCGGTTGACGGATCGGTTGTAGGCAAACTCAGTTTGGTACAATTGCTGGTCCTATGACTTGAGGTGTTCACCCACTAAGCTTCGAAGCAATGCCCCAATGAAAGGCAATGGAGGCGGTATACTTCTCGTCCGTTTGTTCGTGGATGTTAAGCGCTATTGAAATCAAGTCTTATGTGAGATAACTGCCATAAGCACCGCAAAAAGTGGCTAAAGAATCGCGTGTCGTGATCGGAAACTATA
This sequence comes from Corylus avellana, assembly GCF_901000735.1. Classification (NCBI taxonomy): domain Eukaryota; kingdom Viridiplantae; phylum Streptophyta; class Magnoliopsida; order Fagales; family Betulaceae; genus Corylus; species Corylus avellana. The sequence goes on along the minus strand of NC_081541.1, from coordinate 28,774,598 downwards.
GACAATGAAAGGCAGTGGAGGCGGTATACTTCTCAAAAATATAATTGCGCCACGTTCACAGCATCGGCAGTCTTTTTACACGCAATAAAATGAACCATGTTAGAGAATCGATCAGCTACGACAAAGATTGAATCATTACCTTTTTGGGTCCATGGTAAACCCAACACAAAGTCCATGCTCACATTAGTCCATGGACCCTTCGGAATAGGTAGTGACATATATAAACCGGCATTTGTAGCCACTCCTTTGGATACTTGGCACACCTTACAGTAGTGCACCAACTTCTCTACCTCCTTTCTCATACTTGGCCAATAAAACTTCTCCGCCACCAACTGGAAAGTTTTGTCCCGCCCCATGTGCCTTTCATTGTGGCGCTCTTGAATAATCTGCAACCTGAGACTACCCTTGGGGATGCATAGCTGAGTGCCCTTGAAGAGAAACCCATTATGCAGCCCAAAATCACTCCGATTGCCCAACAATACATCATCAACAATTGGGCCAAAAAGAGGGTCAGTTGATAAAGAATCCTTTAAAAGGTCAAAACCAAGTACCTCATTTGCTATGGTGGTCAAGAGTGTCGACTTCTGGCTAAGGGCGTCGGCCACTTTGTTCAAAGCTCCCGACTTGTGTTTGATGGTGAAGGAGAATTGTTGCATATATATAGCCCACTTTGCATGCCGAGAGGAGAGTTTATCTTGACTATTGAGGTGCTTCAACGCCTCATGATCCAAGTACAAGATAAAGTCATTGTAGGTGAGGTAGGAACTCCAATGCCTCAATGATTGCACTAATGCGTAAAACTCCATGTCATAGGTGCTATAGTTGAGCCTTGAACCACTCAACTTTTCACTACAGAATGCCACCGACCTTCCACCTTGACTCAGAAGCACTCCAATGCCGACCTTGGAAGCATCACAATGCAACTCAAATGGCAATTCAAAATCTGGAAGGACAAGTAGTGGAGCCGTCATCAACTTGAGTTTAATTAACTCAAATGCTTCGGTAGCCGCCTCACTCCAAGAGAATTTCCCCACCTTCATGCACTCCGTGGCTGGTGCCATGATGGTGCTAAAATTATGAATGAAACGCCTATAAAAGGACACCAATCCATGGAAACTTCGTACCTCGTGTAATGTTGTAGGAGTGGGCCAATCCTGAATAGCCGCCACTTTTGCTTCGTCCACTGCCAACCCGTCCTTAGACACCACATAGCCAAGAAAAGCACGAAATCTGTCATGAATGAGCACTTGGCCGGTGATGCGTAGAACTTATCTTTCTGGAGCACTTGAAGTACTTCCCTCACATGTAGAAGGTGCATCTCTTTATTGGGGTTGTAAATGAGTATATCATCAAAGTACACTACAACAAACCTTCCAATAAAAGGCCGAAAAGCTTGGTTCATCACCCTTATGAATGTGCTAGGTGTATTAGATAATCCGAACGGCATTACCAACCGTTCAAAGAGTCCCTCTAGCATTTTAAATGCTGCTTTCCACTTATCACTTGGTCGCACCCGAATTCGGGTACCCACTCCTTAGGTCCAGCTTGGTGAATATCGTTGCCCCACTCAATTGATCTAACAAAGCATCCAACTAGGGAATAGGGAACCGATATCTCACGGTGATCTTGTTTATGACCCTACTATCCACGCACATCCTCCATGAACCATCCTTCTTAGGGGTGAGTAAAGCCGGTACTGCACAAGGACTCAAGCTCTCTTGAATGTGTCCTTTGGCTAATAAACCCTCTGCTTGTCGCCTTAGCTCTTCATTCATGCGGTAGTGTGGTCGGTTGGGTAGACTCGATCCAGGCACCAAATCAATTTGGTGTTGTATGTCACGAAGAGGAGGTAGCTCATCGGGTAATTCAACCGGAAATACATTTGCAAATTCTTCAACTAACCCTTGGCTTCTTCCGGTACCTCTTCTATCTTCTTGCCTTCTTTACCCACTAGTAAGTATCCACAATCCGCTTCTAGCATCTCCTTAACGAACTCATGTCTGGCTAACAATGTTTGACCCGTCCCGGTTGAAGGTTTGGGCCCTTCGGCCGGATCGGGTAGGAGAGTTAGCTTCACATTGTCAACCAAGAAACTGGATGTATTCTTCCTTCCGTCATGATGCGCATTCCGATCATATTGCCATGGTGTCCCGAGTAGTATATGGCACGCATCCATTGCCACCACGTCACACCACACCTTGTCCTTATATCTCTTCCCAATTGAAAAACTCATAAGGCAACGTTTAGACACAATTACCTTGTCTCCTTTCTTGAGCCACTCCAAGCGATATGGTGTAGGGTTCTTCTTCGTGGCAAGGCCCAACTTCCGAACTGCCTCTTCAGCCATGACATTCTCACAGCTGCCCCCATCAATCACAAGTTTGCACCATTTGCCTCCAACTGTGCAAATTGTGTGGAAAAGATTATGGCGCTGCCCGTCATCAAAATTTGCTTCTTGCTGTTCCCTATCGCCTTGCTCATTGAAGGCTTCTCCCGAATCTACGAGTAGGGCCTTTCTATACTTCTCTCCCTTGCGACAATCCGCCATCTGGTGGCCCATCTCTCCACAACGAAAACACTTGGGCCCAGTTGCAGCCCCGGGTCAGCTTGGCTGTCCCATGGGTGTGGGGTTTTTACTTAGGCCGGTCATTTGGGAAGGAGCCTTCCGAGTTGTGAATGGAACCCTTGACCGGTTGTAGCTTCCACCACCACTACGTCCAAATGAGTTGAATGACCCACGTGTCGATGCCTTCTCAATTAACAACGCCCTTTGGTGAGCCTCCGACACTTTGGCGGGGTCAAATAGGTTCAATGTGTCTTGAATTTGTGGCCGGAAACCCCCAGTATACCAGGACACTAATTGTTCCTCCGTCTCATACAAAGCAACTTGTGTCAAGAATTTGTAGAACTCCTCCTTAATTCATCTACGGATTTTGAAACTTGACTCCAATTTTGCAGCCATTGATACATGGTTCGTAGGTAATTGTGGGGCAAAAAGGTGGTCGCATCTTTCCCAACAATTGCTCCCAATTGTCGAGCTTTCTCTTTCCCTTGCGTGCCCTAGATTGCTTCAATTGCTGCCACCATGCCGTAGCCTGTCCCCAAAATTTGGTTGCGACTAAAGAAACTCGTCGATCTTCCAGTACCTCCTTGAAGTCGAGAATCTCTTTAACTGCCGCCACCCAATCCAAAAATTCTTCGGGTTGAAGACTCCCATGGAATTCTGGAATCTCAAGTTTGAACCTGCTCTCCCACCGATTAGCATGAGCTTGCGTAGGGGGTCGACGGCCCTGCGTTCGCCGCTCCGCAAAAGGGTTTGTAGATCCATACCCGTCGTCGTCTTCGTCTTCCGCCTCCGGCATGTGTGGTGGGAGTCGACGTAGATGCCAGTCATGGAGGCGTGTGTCGGCTAGTTGGGTGGTGAAGGCTTCAATTTGATCCCTCATAGCCGCAATCTGCCCTTCCTCGCGCCTTCCCAGTGTCACCTAGTTGCCGAGCAAGGAAGAAAGAATTGCTTTAGGTAAATTTTCTTTCTCTTTGTCTTCTCTCTTTTCGTTATTGTCCGAAATTCTCTCTCTTCGGAACCCTGTTTTCTCATGCTTTGGTTTAATGTCGAATCCTGGTGCATATTTCTAAAACTTACGCTTCATGTTGGCATACCTATGGATGATTTGAGAGTATTTGCTTATTTTGGATTTGGGGATGAAAAATTGTAGAAGCTCACCCCTATTTGTTTTTTTGTAGATGCCCCTAGTATATGGAATTTGAGGATTATTGGGTCAACGCTAATGGTGGGTGTTGTTTTGATTTTTGGATAATTTCTTGATTTGATTTTGTGTGTTTCTTGATATGGGATTTTATTTTGGGGACCCTATTCATAAATGTTCTTAATCATTTTTTTCCTTGGCATTCACTTGTGGTTTTTCTATTTGCAGCAAAATAAGATGTAGATGACATTCTTACTGCTGCAAAAAAAATATATTGCTGAGAATGGGACAGAACAATTTCAGCATATTATTAACATGGCATTCTCATCAGCCATAATTGTTAAGGAAAATAGTATAGCTTTTGAGACTATATTGGTAAATGATGCAAATGCGCGTGTGTGTTCCTGCAATTAGTGCAATTAATGACTAATGCTTTTGGGAGCTGGTTTAATGTATTTTTTTCTCTTGTTCCGTAGGCTGACAAGTCCAGGAGTGAAGGCCACGGCCACTCGATCTTTAACTAGGGCCTTTGATATTGAGCCTTGTAGCTCAGAATATGTTTTGCCATCTGGTTTCTTGTGGAGAGAAGGACGATCGCGGTTGATGCTTGGTATTTCTGTTTCTTGTTTGAAACAATCTCTGTTCATTGTAAAAAGTTGCTTAATGTCTTAGCTTACCCTATGTAATTAGCAAAGGGTGCCTCGCATATCCTTTTTTCCATGCATCAATAGTCAAAACTACATATATAGGGTAACAATACCAAACTCAAAGATTATCTACTAAGATGTTATACATTTTTAGATAATCAGTATACTAACTATCACCTAACCACAACATACATTTTTAGATAATCAGCATCAATAGTCAAAACTATATATATAGGGAAATTGGTTTTAGATTCTTAATTTACTAACTTGCATTTAATATCTTCTTGGTATGACTTTTCATTCACTTGGATTGAGAAATGTTATAAAATAACTATTTGTGGCATATACTTGATTGGATTTGATGACATGCTCTTAGTCATAATTGGATTTGGCCTATTATGACTAAGAGCATGTCTAAATGACTCGACAAAGAAATAATGCTCTAACACAATAGAATTATTTTAATATATTGTCATTATATTTATGTTGAGAAACCTACCTTATCTATAAAGAGTGAAAGTCCTATAAAAACTGTAACTTTATACGATAAGGGTGTTATCCATTGAGAACTTGCCAATAAGATAGTCATGGAGGTATTCTATTTGGAGTCACAAACATAAATTTGCTCTTGTAGTTCTATGTTGTTGTGCCTAATATTATCATTTTGAGTGTATGCATCTCATAAACAAAGGAGAAATAATGATGGAAGAAATACTTCAAAGAAAAGAAATAATTATTGAAGAAATGAGTATAAAGAATAGGAATTAGAGCCCCCTACATTTTCTACTAATTCTTTACTACAAAAATAATAAAGTTGTACCTATAGTTATAAAATCACATTTGAATGTCCAATATATTGTAAACCATTGTCAGATTCAACTGCCTAATGCCCTAAGCTCAAGTTTTCTATGGTCTTTGTCATCTTTTTTCTTTTTGTCTTTTTCTTTTGTTGGTCAAGACATAAGCTCATGGCATACTTTTCTTTTCTTTCTTGTGTAGGTCTAGGCCATCACATGCAACTAGTAGCATCTAGGAAAGTTTGCTGTTACAAACTTCTAAAACATGATTACTAATCTTTAGTAGAGAGAAGGATCTTATGAGTACTTAGGGTTCACAACAAAATAGAGTTTGGAAGTAAAATTAGGGATCTATGGGGCTGTTTACACGGTTATTAGAATTGTTGTTTAGAGAGCAAAACAGTTAGCAATAACAGAGAAAATAAAGTAGAGTGCATCAGAAGAGAAATAAGAAGAGAGTGGAAGAAGTTTGCAATCTGACTCATTAAACTACTTTTGGACGATGGTATTTTATACAACATATGAGATTTTATATCTGTAAGTAAATGACTGTTAATAAGCTAGTTGAATCCACTCTAAAGAGAGGTTCGTAATTCAAATGTAACCTCTACGATATGTTTTGATTCGAATGGGTCTAGTTTATGATTTTCCTTGAGATTTCCTTGTCTATTGCATTTAATTTGGTATGGCTTGATCACCTACGATCATGTGTCCTTTAGTATGTTAAACAACTTGCCATTTTGCTTAAAGGTTTAGAGATTATTCTAACAATGGTGCTATTAGTACAAAAATGTATATGATGAATTTAATATTTTCTCCCAACCTAAGCTCACCATTTGGTTTTCTTTCTCTCCTTTCTCCTTATGCAGTTGAGCACATGGAGGGAAAGTAGGTTCTCTTTCCTCCTGGTCTCTCTCCTTCCAATGTACCTTCCCACCAAATGGTGAACAAATTATTTGACACCTAACATTCATTTAATTAACTAAAACAATAGTCATTACTCATTAGTGCTATTCAGATCCTAGGTTTTAGTCCAAGGTTTAGTACTGAAACTACCACAAAATTGCTTTCTAGGAAATAAGCTTAACTACCACAACTATGTTTGTTCTTTTGCTAATTTCTCTTGCATTTCTTCACTTTTATATGTACTGTTACAGCTTTGACATGGTTGATTTGAAAGAGTTATTCTTGATAAGTGGAAAAGTAACTTGGTAATGGCGTTATTGTGTGCATCTTCATATTTATCCTTTACAAATTAGAAAATCTTCCTTTTGGTGTTTTGGTTAAGTTCTTTTGGACATTGTGAATTGTAATGTTCATATTTCTCTTATCGGCAGACTAAATTTTTGTATTTGTAATCATTTCACTTTAGATTTTTCAATTTGATAAGCAATATGCATGGCTAGAAACTTTTGGTTGCCTTTTTTGTATTCTTTTGTCATGACTTTTTTATTGTTTATTTTCATTATGATCATTTATATATCTTTTGAATATGACCTCATCTTTTAAAATTGTATTTTTTTTAAAAATAATAATAATAATAATAATAATAATAAAACAATATTAGGGTCGAATTAACCCTAATACTGTTTTATTTTTTTTAGAATGTCAGACCCATTAGCGTCCACTTTAGTTTGGACGCTAATAGTGCAACCGTCGGCGTCCACTCCAGTTTGGACGGTGATGGTAAACTATTAGTGTCTACCTTAATGGATGCTAATAGTTCACCATCAGCGTCCACTCCAGTTTGGACGCTAATGGTTGATTTTTTTTTTTAATTTTTTTGGGATCAGGTGGACACTAATGGTTCACCATCAGCGTCTACTCCAGTTTGGACGCTGATAGTTGATTTTTTTTTTTTGGGAGCATTAGCGTCTACTTTAGTCGACGCTAATAGTTAACCATCAGCGTCCACTATACTTTGGACGTTGATGGTTGATTCTTTTTTTTTTTTTAGGACCAAGTGGACGCTAATAGTTATCTATTAGCGTCCAGTCCATGGGGACGCTAATAGTCCACCATTAGCGTCCACTTAGAGTGGACGCTGATAGTGGAGCACTAGCGTCGATTTTGCCTTCTGTTGACTCCAGCTTCAGCGACAAAAATCCATGACTTTTAGTGTCCACATTGTCGACGCTAAAAGTGATCATCAGCTTCCAGTTATAAGTGGACTCTGATATTCACACAATTGATCATTAGGGTCGGACGATTAGGGTCCAGAAGTTGACGCTGTTGTCAGTAACGTTCACTTTAGGACTTTTAGCGTCAAAATAATGTCGCCACTAAAGACCTAAATTCTTGTAGTGTTACCCATGGGTTAGTAGACCCACGTAAAACAAGGTCACCACTAGGCCCCTCCGTAGGTCTGGTCGTGAAGTAGACCCACATTGGGGTCACCACCAGACCCTGCCATGGGTCAAGTCGTGACTGAGTCGTACATTTATTCTTCATCCACAATTACTGAATGAGAGAGAGTGAGAGAGAGAGAGAGAGAGAGGATAAATATATGAAATTATCGTTTTATTTCATTGAATTTATTGCTATGACGTCACAACAAGGGAATTAAAAAATGACAAACTTGATCCGAACCATCTAATGATTCATTATTGGCTATTACATATATTTATCTAATCATTGTCCCACTAGAATTTTTTCTGAAGATAATTGACCACGTTCTTGTCAAGTTGGAAGGCTTTTGTGAGAACATCAGGATTGATGGGAGGATTTGATCCAAAGACTGCATTTGCTATGATGATGAGCCCAGGATTTTGGCTGCTAAGACCGGCAAAGGCAACAGCATTGGTTTTCCCCACATTAAACTGGAAGTGAATGAGACCAATTGGGAAGACAAAGACATCTCCTGCATTTAGAACTTTGGAGAAAAGGCGGTTGTCTGGGTTGGATGTGACAAAGCCAACTAATAGAGTACCCTCTAGGACTACAAGAATCTCGGTTCCACGAGGGTGAATGTGAGGAGGATTTAGGCCGTATGGTGCAAAGTCAATCCGAGCCAAGGATATGCCTAAGGTGTTGAGGCCTAGTATTTTGTCGACATTGAGGAGAGTGACATTTGATCCGAGTGGATTTGAGGTGTCTCTAGGAGTGTCTAGCCCTGAAAAGAAGAAATCATTGGCAGTGGCAAGCTTGGGGTCCTTGCAAAACTTTCCATTAACAAATACTGCAATAGGAAAAATAGCAATTGTTATATATCGCAGATCACAAACAGCCTCCAAATGATGAAAGGTTGCAATATATATATTAGTATGTAGAGTCCTAACATGCATGAAGAGAAAAGAAGAAGATCAAATGAGTGATGATATATACCAGCATGATCAGAAGAGGTATCGTTAATGGCAACACAGAAGTCTTGGAGAGGACTTGGGTCGTAGGCAGAGGCAAGGGAGAATGCCCAAGCCAACAAGGCCACAGTTAGTAGCAACATCTTAGGAACGCCTTTCATCATTTTTGAGGTTATCTCGACCACCACCTTAATTTGAGTGTATAAGCTTTGTATTAATTCTTGCTGTGAGAATTGATGTTGCATTGCAGGACGCCTATTTATAGATGGAAGGGAGTCACTGATATGGAGGAAGGGGTCTTATGTTTTAACTTCCACGCACGGAGATAGAAGATTTCTAATTAAGACTTGGTAATTAAGTCTTCATCAATAGATATTTATTTAATTAATGGGTGAACCATTCTTTCAACCACTACTGCACGCAGAATTGAAGATGCAGCCAAATTTGACGGCTTCGATTAATGGACTAGTTCAGCTCTTTTATTTGCCCTTGTCCCTCACTCATCAAAAATGCACATATATATCAATTAACGTTGGTATATATATATATATAATTGACCCTGTCCCTCATCATTGATCCACTATACTTGTGAGTCGTGACGTACGTTTAAACAAAAATTGATGCATGGGTTAATTGAACACGTCAGTGGAGTCCTTGAGACAACATATATATATATATATATATATATATATATATGTCTCATCTGACGAAATCAATATTAATTCCGTGTCTTTTGCATGCATATCTGTTTTTTTTTTTTTTACCTACATATAATTTCACGTAACATTGTTCTTTTTAGCAAATTAAGTTTTCCTTCCAAAGCTTAACTAGCTACTTCTCAAAAATCATTTTCTTTGAAAACATATTTTATTTTTGGAACATGTAAAATACATCAAAATACATTCATGTTTCCTAACGAACCATTATGTGATTGCCCTAGTCTGAAAGAGTCCGAACAGGTTTTCGAATGAGGTTTACTTATATTTAAAACGTATTTAGAATGAGGTTTTCGATCCGGACATACGATGATCAAGTCCCAACGGATAACCGGGGATGTTACTATTTTCTTCAAAGTCTCTTAATTATGATTCGGGATTCCACTGTTAACATTTTTTAAAACGCCTCCCTAATCCTTAATTTGCATAATATAATTATAGAGCACTCAAGCATGTAAGAGTATTAAGTACTCTTTACGTGGAAGTTTGGAACAAACATCATTTAAGCATATCCTATATATATGTGTCTCATATGACGAAATAAACATTAATTTCGTGTTTTTATTTTTTGGTAACTTCACTTACTCCTTGAAATGTTACATCTTTTGCAAACACCCCTTCAAAGTTTAAAAAATCTTATTTTGGAGTATTGATCTTTTGTTTTTTTTCCAATTACCCCCATTCGGCTAGAGATTGGGGTTAAATCAGATGATAGAAGGGGTAAAAAGACTTTTATACGCCTAAAATTTTTAAAAATTTCAAATTTACCCTATTTACAAATAAAAAATTATTATTATTATTATTATATTAATAATAATAATAACAATTATTTTTTTTTTTTTTAAAAAAAAACAAGAGATAAAGAAAAAAAAGTGACCCGTCATGGATCACCAAGATGAGTCACGTGACTCCCTGTTGGGTCACTTGCGACCCACGATGGGTCCCTTTTTAATATATATATATATATATATATAAATAATAATAATAATAATAATAATAATATGATCCGTGGGTCACAAGGCGGGTGAGTTAGATCCACCCGTGAACCTATAGGTCAGGAGTTTTTTTTTAATATTTTTTTTTTTAATAGAAAATGAGTGTATTTTTAGAATTTCGCTTCCCTCCGTTAGGATTTAACAAAAAATTATTAAATCTGTTAAATCCTAACGAAGGGGGTAATTGAAAAATCAAAAGATCGATACACTACAGTGTTGGTAGTAGGTTTACAAACTAATACCAAAATAAATAAGCGTGATAAGTTTACAAACTATATCACTTACACCTCTCACACAAACACTTTTGACACTCTAAAAGAATCGAAGAAAGGAGTAAATTTGTTAAGAAGTAAATTTTCAAACTATATCACACAAATACAAACACTTTTGACACTCTCAAAGAATATGCACTTTCTTTAAAGCAAGATTAATTTATTATAGAAAAGGACTATCAACTCTTCACACTTTCTTTTTGTTAATCACCGTATACACATATCCCTTAATACAAAGTCATCATAGCATTCAATGTTATGGTTACAAATTCCGAAAGGGATGGCTATAATTGTCAAACTAATCAACCACCCTACAACATAGCACTCAGGAGCTACAAAATCTAGAAGTTACAAAATGAGATAATAGTGATATTTTGTAGGAAATCTCTTTCTAGTAAGAGGATAGTAGTGATATTGCCACTTCGAATTTATTAAGTTGAAGCAGAGACCCACTTGTTGTTATCAGGTTTAATCAGATTATCTGTATTTCTATTAGTTACTCCATGTCTATAAACGAGGATAATGTATATTATTATTATGATGATTAGATTTCTCATATTTATTTCACCTTCTCATGTATTTACTCTAATTATACTTAGAGGGACGGTTCCCCAGTTAGCTACCGGTTAGTTGAATATGAGTAATTACAAGTAATCCTACCAAATTGGTCAAGGCCAGATTTGAGGGTTTTACGTTTGAAGTTATATCTCAAACATTGTGGATTCAAATTCTACCTAACTTTAATCTTGAAAATTGTGCTTCGCCCATTATTACTCTATGACAAAGAGAGAGAGAGAGAGAGAGTACATATAAGAAATTATCATTTTATTTCAATGAATTTATTGCTATGACTTTACAACAAGGGAATTAAATAATGACAAACTTGATCCCAACCATCTAATGATTCATTATTGGCTATTACAAATATTTCTCTAATTATTTTTCCATTAGAATTTTTTCTGAAGATAATTGACCACATTCCTGTCGAGTTGGAAGGCCTTGGCGAGAACATTTGGATTGATGGGAGGATTAGATCCAAAGACAGCATTTGCTATGGTGATGAGCCCAGGATTCTGGCTGCTGAGACCGGCAAAAGCAACAGCATTGGTTTTCCCTACATTAAATTGGAAGTGAATGAGACCAATTGGGAAGACAAAGACGTCTCCTGCATTTAGAACTTTGGAGAATAGGCGGTTGTCTGGGTTGGATGTGACGAAGCCAACTAATAGAGTACCCTCTTGGACTACAAGAATCTCAGTTCCACGAGGGTGAATGTGAGGAGGATTTAGGCCATACGGGGCAAAGTCAATGCGAGCCAAGGATATGCCTAAGGTGTTAAGGCCTAGTATTTTGTCGACATTAAGGAGAGTGACATTTGATCCAAGTGGATTTGAGGTGTCTCTCGGTGTGTTTAGTCCGGAGAAGAAGAAATCATTGGCCGTAGCAAGCTTAGGGTCCTTGCAAAACTTTCCATTAACAAATACTGCAAAAGGAATAAAAGCAATTGGTTATATCACAGACAAAGGGCTTCCAAATGAAAGGTTGATATCTAACATGTGATGAAGAAAATATATATTAGTATGTAGAGTCCTCGCTAACATGCATGAGGAGAAAGGATGAAAATCAAATGAGTGACGATATTTACCTGCATGATCAGAAGAAGTATCGTTAATGGCAATACAGAAGTCTTGGAGAGGACTGGGGTCATAGGCAAAGGCAAGGGAGCATGCCCAAGCCAACAAGGCCACACTTACAAGCAACGTCTTAGGAACACCTTTCATCATGTTTGAGGTTATAGATCTCCACCACCACCTTAATTAACTTGAGTATGTCTGCTGTGTATTTGATCTTGCTGTGAGAATTAATGTTTCATTGGAGGATGCCTATTTATAGATGGAGGGGTCTTATGTTTTTAACTTCCACGGAGATAGAAGATTTCTAATTAAGACTTGGTACGTAATTAATATTGGCTGTTTAATTAATTAATGGGTGAACCATTCTTTAACCACTACTGAACGCACATATGCATACATATATACTAATTAAGAGAAGATGCAGCCCAATTTGACGGCTTTGGTTAATATTGGAATAGTTCAGCTCTTCTACTGTAGCTCTTTTTCGTTTGCCAATTCAAAAAATGCACATATCAATTAACATTGATGCATCTCTTTGAAACTGAAATGGCTGAAGAGCTCATATTATATATATATGTAATTGACCCAATATGCGTGTATGTGGCGTACGTTTCAACAAAAGTTAATGCGTAGGTTGAACACTTCAATGGAGTCCTAGAGACAACGTTTCAACAAAAATTAATTCTGGCGAAATCAACATTAACTAGTAATAGGAAGCGTAGATTTTTATACAGAATCTAGCTACAACCTAACCTACCAATATGCGAAGGATTCAGCATCACCCCCAGCTAAGGTTGTACTCCATTAGTGGACACTCATAAGAAGAGAATATATCACCGACCATCATCCGGCAACATCGAGAAATAGCAAAAAAATGCTGAAATAATTTCTCAATGTATTGTATACGCTGACTAGGAGTGTACATGCAGATGCGGATGCAGTTATTTGCAATATCCTCGCCCTTATTCGCAAAATGTAGATATCACTTTTTAGATATCTACATCCGTATCCGCGCGGTTATTGCGATTATTAAATGCAGTTATCCATTATCAGCATTTTAAGTAATTGGCCTACTTAGTTTCTTGGGTCTTTTTTTGGTCTCTATTATGACATATTTTAAATAATTTTGAAAATAATTTAGGCAAGTTTCTGGTGTTTTCGACTTGTTTTAATTTTTTTTTTTGAAGCCCAAATATTTTTAAAATATATTGATTTCACATAATTTTTGCCTTTTTAACCAAGAGAATGAGTGAATTGTGAAGAAAAAAAGATCTAAAACAATGTAAGTAAACATAATATATGCATAATCTAAAAATCCACTCGAACCCAAAAGCCGAAGCTAATAGACTTAGTTTCACTTATGCATATTAAGTATTATTTTTCTTTATAGTTTTTTAGTGTATGACTCAATACTCATAAGTGCAGTTACAACAATAAGTCTATAAGCTGACAACTTAAAGAACCAAATAACCATAGGCCATTTAGGATTGGTGCCACTAAAAGTAAAAGAACATTAGGAATAGGATCCCATCATCAGGAAATGACAGTTTTGTCCTACAACCGCACATTAATTCGATATCAAAATTTTGGAGTGTACGTTTTGTTTAACTTTGCCAATTAAATTTTGTGTGATGCAAAGAAAAGGTCAAAAATAGTATGCTAGTATTTGAATAATTGGATCATGCATGATCCTCTTGAGTTCTTAGATGTCGAATCGTGGGCTATCATTCTCTTAAGCTTGAAATGGCTTTTTAATAGAAAATGTCAATAGTGGTTGAAAGAATGGTTCACCGATTAATTAATTAAATATCCATTGATGAAGACTTACGAACCAAGTCTCAATTAGAAATCTTCTATCTCCGTTGAAGTTAAAAATAAGACCCCTTCCTTCATATCAGTGACTCCCCTCCATCTATAAATAGGCGTCTTCCAATGCAACATTTCTCACAGCAAGATAATACTTAGCATATACACTCAAATTAAGGTGGTGGTCGAGATAACCTCAAAAATGATGAAAGGTGTTCCTAAGACTTTGCTACTAACTGTGGCCTTGTTGGCTTGGGCATTCTCCCTTACCTCTGCCTTCGACCCCAGTCCTCTTCAAGACTTCTGTGTTGCCATTAACGATACTTCTTCTGATCATGCTGGTATATATCATCACTCATTTGATCTTCTTCTTTTCCCCTCATTCATCTTAGGACTCTACATACTAATATATATATATATATATATATATATATATATATATATATATTTCAACCACTCATCATTTGGAAGCCCTTTGTGATCTGCGATATATAACAATTGCTTTTTTTTTTTTTCTCCTATTGCAGTATTCATTAATGGAAAGTTTTGCAAGGACCTTAAGCTTGCTAGTGCCAATGATTTCTTCTTCTCAGGGCTAGACACTCCCAGAGACACATCAAATCCACTCGGATCGAATGTCACTCTCCTCAATGTCGACAAAATACTAGGCCTCAACACCTTAGGCATATCCTTGGCTCGCATTGACTTTGCACCGTACGGCCTAAATCCTCCCCACATTCACCCTCGTGGTACCGAGATTCTTGTAGTCCTAGAGGGTACTCTATTAGTTGGCTTTGTCACATCCAACCCAGATAACCGCTTCTTCTCCAAAGTTCTAAGCGCAGGAGACGTCTTTGTCTTCCCAATTGGTCTCATTCACTTCCAATTTAATGTGGGGAAAACCAATGCTATTGCCTTTGCCGGTCTCAGCAGTCAGAATCCTGGGCTCATCACCATAGCAAATGCAGTATTTGGATCAAATCCTCCCGTCAATCGTGATGTTCTTGCTAAGGCCTTCCAACTCGACAGGAATGTGGTCAATTATCTTCAGAAAAAATTCCAGAGTGACAATAATTAAAGAAATATGTGTAATAGCCAATATTGAATCATTAGATGGCTCGGATCTAGTTTGTCATTATTTAATTCCATTGTTGTAACGTCATAGCAATAAATTCATTGAAATAAAATGATTATTTTTTATATATACTCTCTCTCTCTCTCTCTCTCTCTTTATCATTGTATAATAATGGTGGAAGAATGTTAAAGTATGTGACTTTTTCAACCCATTAATATGGTGGGCCTAGCATTAGTCCTTTTCCAAGTGGGAGAGGTTTTTATTTCAACCGGTTTTTCCTTGTATTCCTACACTATTGGTTTTGGGATTCCTATTTGTACTTGGACTTGGAGTTCTTGTGGTTGACCGACCTTGAGCACTTATATAAAGGCATTGAGCCTTGTGTTTTAGAGTGTGCCAAATGTGAATATCTGTGAGTATTAAAGGGTAGAGAAAAAGGAGAGAATTTGAGAGAGTGGGTACAAGGGCTGCTGCAGTGTTTTTTCTCTTTAGTGGTTTTTGGAGGAGCCAAAAATAAGTGATTAGAAGAAAAAGGTGCAGCAGAGTAAGAGAAGAAAATAGAGATTAGCCGCCATTTGTTCCAGTAAAATAAGAGTTTGTAAATCTATCTTTTGTCTTCGATTTTGGGAATAGTCTCTGTGGTATGATAGTGAGATTTGGGTGCATTGAGGCTTTGGGATCTGAGTGATTTTCTTTCTACTATTTTGTACTCCATATTTTGATAGTGGATTTTCTTCGGGTCGTGTCCGCCAGTGGATGTAGACTTGCTAAGTTGAACCACTTAACCCTTGGTGTTGTGTGTTTATTGCTTAATCTTTGTTATTCCACATTCTTCTTATTTGTCGCATCTCACGGGTCTTGAAAAATACGATTAATTTCCTAACAACTGGTATCAGAGCTTTTGGTTTGAGTCGGAGCGATGGCAAGTGAAGAAGGAAAGATAGGAATCGAAAAATTCAACGGCACAGATTTTGGGTATTGGAAAGTACAGATTGAAGATATTCGTTGTGGGAAGGATCTTCATCAACCTCTTTTGGAAGAACAACCCGACGAAATGGATGATAGCGAGTGGGCTCTGCTTGATTGTAAAGCTCTAACAGTTAGCAGGTTATCACTGTCAAAATCAGTTGCACACAACGTTGTAAAGAAGAAGACCATAGCAGGTCTAATGGCGGCTTTATCAAGTATGTATGAAAAACCGTCGACTAACAACAAGGTGCATTTGATGAAGAAATTGTTCAACCTAAAGATGGCAGAAGGGGCTTCGGTGGCACATCATCTCAATGAGTTCAACACTATCACAAATCAATTGTCCTCGGTGGAAATTGATTTTGATGATGAGGTTTGTGCGTTGATCGTCTTGGCATCTTTGCCAAATAGCTGGAAAACAGTGAGGATGGCTGTGAGTAACTCTGTAGGAAAGAGTAAACTGAGCTATGAAGGCATCAGGGATTTGATTTTCAATGAAGAGGTTCGAAGAAGAGATGCGGGTGAAGCCTCTTGTTCTGGTGTTGCTTTAAAGCTCGAGACTCGGGGCAAAGGACAAGACAGAAACTCTGGTCAAGGTAGATCAACTTCCAAAAAAAGGAGAAGCAAATTTAGATTCGGCCAACAACCTAAGTGTTGAAATTGTGGCAAGACTGGCCACTACAAGAAGAATTGCAGGGAATCAAGGAAGGAGACTGAGAACGATTATGCAAACGTAGTGACAGAAGAAGTATATGATGCCCTACTTCTCTTTGTTGACAGTCCCCTTGATTCTTGGGTCTTAGACTCAGGAGTATCTTTTCATACGACAGCGATCCGTGAAATTCTCTTGATGGAGATTTCGGGAAGGTGTATTTGGCTGACGGAACGGCGATGGATGTTGTGGACCTAGGCAATGTTAATTAGAGTTCACATTGACTCGGTATGGAAGCTACAGAAGGTCAGGCATGTTCCGGAGTTGAAGAAGAATCTGATTTCAATGGGATAGCTTGATGAGGAAGGGCATTCAATTCATTTCCACGGCGGAAAGTGGAACGTTAGCAAGGAAGCTAGGATTTTGGCTCGTGGTCATAAGACGGGTATTCTTTATATGACCATGAACAGCAAGAATACAGTTGCTGTTGCAGATACGGGTGCTGACTCAAAACTATGACACCTAAGGCTTGGGCACATAAGCAAGAAATAGATGAAGGTACTTATGTCAAAGGAGAAACTACCGGAGTTGAAGTCAGTTGAGTCTAATTTGTGTGAAGGCTGCATCCTAGGAAAACAGAAGAAGGCGAGTTTCACGGAAGTTGGCAAAGCACCTAAGCTTGTAAAGTTGGAGCTGATACACACGGATTTGTGGGGTCCCGCACTAGTGGCATCTCTTCGAGGCTCGCGATATTACATTACATTTATTGATGACTCGAGTAGGAAGGTATGAGTTTATTTCTTAAAAAGTAAATCTGATGTATTTGAGACTTTTAAGAAATGGAAGGCCATGGTTGAGACTGAAACGGGCTTGAAGCTCAAGCGTTTGAGATCAGACAATGGAGGAGAATACGAAGACAGGGGGTTTAAACAATTTTGCGCAATGAATGGGATTAGAATAGAAAAAACTATCCCGAAAACGCTGCAGCAGAATGGCGTGGCTGAGTGCATGAACAAGACTATAATGAGCGTGCCAGGAGTATGAGATTGCATGCTGGGTTACCAAAGACTTTCTGGGCTGATGTAGTGAGCACTGCTGCATACTTAATAAATAGGGGGCCTTCTGTTCCCCTAAGCCACAGACTACTAGAAGAAGTTTGAAGTGGAAAAGAGGTAAATCTTTCACATTTGAAAGTGTTTGGTTGTGCTTCGTATGTCCATGTTGAGTCTCATGCTATGAATAAACTAGATGGTAAATCTAGTAAGTATTTCTTCATTAGATATGGAGACGAGGCATTTCGGTTATCGATTTTGGGATGATCAAAATTGGAAGATCATTAGAAGTTGGAATGTGACTTTTAATGAGTGTGCTATGTACAAGGATGGGTCAAGTGCAGAACCTGAAGTTACAGAGAATGAACTGAAGAAGTTTGAGTTTGTTAACTTAGATGAGCTTTCTGAAAGTACAGTACAGAAAGAGAAACAATTCGTGGAGGTAGAGCTTGATGAACAGTGTTCACTCACAGATGAATGTGATGGCAAAGAATCTTCAAGAGACTTACAGCACCGGGAAGAGTCTTATTCTTTAGCAAAAGGCAAAGAGAAACGTGATCGAAAAGCAACAAAAAGGTATAGCTTTGAGGAAATGGTTTCTTTTGCTCCGATAGCTAGTGGTGGAGATCCATTGTCTGCTCAGGATGGAATGCCGAAACAGGTGGAGTCACTCCGAAGTGGTAAAGCTTGGGAATCGGCAGAATTACCCAAGGGAAAGAAGGCTAAAGGGTGCAGGTGGGTCTACAGGAAGAAAGAGTCATCGAAGAAAGCTGT
This sequence comes from Corylus avellana, assembly GCF_901000735.1. NCBI lineage: Eukaryota > Viridiplantae > Streptophyta > Magnoliopsida > Fagales > Betulaceae > Corylus > Corylus avellana. The sequence goes on along the minus strand of NC_081541.1, from coordinate 28,756,203 downwards.
ATGGTTGACGGGGCTAATAAGGAGGCAAGGTGTAATGTCTAAATCAGGTCCTATGCTCAAGTTCAAAAGGCGCTTGAACTTGAGTGACACTCGTGGAGTATGATTGCCCTTAGGGGTTGAGGTGGAGACATCCGGAAGAGACACGTTTTGTTAGACTTGATGCGTTTCAAGTCAAGGTGGAGATAGTTAAAGTATGTGACTTTTTCAACCCATTAATACGGTGGGCCCAGCATTAGTCCTTTTCCAAGTAGGAGAGGTTCTTGTTTCAACCGGTTTTTCCTTGTATTCCTATACTATTGGTTTTGGGATTCCTATCTGTACTTGGACTTGGAGTTCTTGTGGTTGACCGACCTTGGGCACTTATATAAAGGCATTGAGCCTTGTGCTTTAGAGTGTGCCAAACGTGAATATCTGTGAGTATTGAAGGGTAAAGAAAAAGGAGAGAATTTGAGAGAGTGGGTAAAAGGGGTGCTGCAGTGTTTTTTCTTCTTGGTGGTTTTTGAAGGAGCTAAAAACAAGTGATTAGAAGAAAAAGGTGCTGCGGAGTGAGAGAAGAAAATAGAGATTAGCCGCCATCTGTTTCAGCAAAAAAGAAGAGTTTGTACATTTGTCTTTTGTATTCGATTTTGGAAATAATTTCTCTTGTGTAATAGTGAGATTTGGGTGTATTGGAGCTTCAGGATCTGAGTGATTTTCTCTCTACTATTTTGTACTCTATATTTTGATAGTAAATTTTTTCCTGGTCCTTTCCGCCAGTGAATGTAGGGTTGTTAAGCTGAACCACTTAAATCTTGGTGTCGTGTGTTGATTGCCTAATCTTTGTTATTCCAGGTTCTTCTTATTTTTCGCATCTCACGGGTCTTGGGAAATAGGATTAATTTCTTAACAAAGAACAATTGCACGATTGGGTCATGATTGGGTCTGGTGATGACCCCGATGTGGGTTTGCTCCACGACCAGACCGACGGCAGGGCCTGGTGATGACCTCGCTATGGGTCTACTAACCCACGGATCACAAGGTGGATCTCTTGACCCCCCCAGACCATTCTTCATTTTTTCAAAACAAATAAAAATAATGGTGTTTTGTAAATTCCACACCCCTCCTTCAGGATTTAAATGAAAACCCTAATAGAGGGATGACATTGCAAAAAATTAGAAGTTTAATACACTAACTTTAAGAGTTTTTGAACTTTTTGGAGGAACATGCAAAACTGATGGAAGTTCAAGTGGGTTAAGTCCTTTGGTAGCAAACTTTGTTCCAAAAAATCTGTATATTGATATCTATTATTATAAATATTGATGAGAGGTCTTTTTAGGTGAGGGCTTATTTATAAAAATTGTTAGTATACTTATCATATATATATATATATATATATATATATAGCATAATCACTCTTCAGAGGTAGTATAGAATTGCGACACGTGACATAAACTTTTTTTATTTTTTAAGTCAAAACCAGATTTTTAATACATTATTTTAAAAACTGAACCGGTTCAGTTTGACGCCATCTCTTCCTTCTCTCTAACGACGGAAACAACGTTCTCTCTTCCTCACTTTATTCTTTCTTCTCTGTTTTCCTCTTCTTCCTCTAAGGCATGCTCTCTCTCCCTCTCTCTCTCTCTCTCTCTCTCCATGTTTTATCTCTAAGGCACGTTCTCTCTCTTTCTCTCACTCTCTATCTCTCTCTATTTTTCTCCAAGTATAAGCTGCATTTTGATTTCAAGAGGTTGTTTGCTGATCTTTTGGAAAACACTACCTTTGGATTGGAGACACTAACCCTTGCTTTCCCCAAGGCATGGTGAGTTTTCTTGATTTTTGATTCTTGGTGTTGCAACAAAGGGGCAATTTTTAACACTGATTTGGACTGGTTTGTTAAAATTTAACCAATTTGTTTTATATTGCTGAGCCTCTCTAGGATTTTCTCCATCGACTTCAATATCTATTTAACCCTAATTCCAATCCTAGCCTCTCTAGGATTTTCTCTACCAACCTCAATCTCTATATAACTCAACCTATAAATAAGGTTTTTTCCACTTTCCACAGTCTCTTGATTTGTATCTCTCTTTCTTTCTTGCAGCAGGTTAGTTTCTTTTTATCTTTTTTTTTTTTTTTTTTTTTAACTGGGAAATATATATATATATATCAAATTTTATGGTGTTCAGAGATGGGTTTTACATATTAAGTTTGTGTTCTATTAAATTTGTAGTCACTTTTGTTAGTTTTTTTTGTTGGCCAAATTCGGTGATCAAAATGTACATTTCCATGCCTTGAAGTGAAAAAAGTTCTTCACCAACGCAAGGCCGTCCGGATGCCCCTCGAAATCAATTTTCCCCAGAGCTTCGTCTGAAGTCTCGTCTGCAAGCCGTCCGGACGCTCCGCTCTAGAGAACTAGAGTTTGGGATATTGACCTAGTGCCGTCCGGACGTGTGTTCCTTCCTGTAATGCCCCCAATGCTAACCTTGGCCAGTCTGACACAAGTATAATCCTTAAAATTAAAAGACATTGAGCAACTAACAATAATAGTAAACAAGCCTGATGATAGCATAGAGGTCTTACAACAAAGTCTATAGGGTAATCGTACCACTCTTGGGTTCTAGAAACTAACTTTCTATAAGAGTAATAACAGCGTAAGTCTAACGACTTAGTAAGTAAACCTCACAATTGGGTATAAAATAAGGTCATTATTATTATACGGAAATAAATATGCAATTCTGATATCATTGAAAAGAGGTGTAGTCTCCGTTAATACACCATAACAGTATTGTTTGGTTAATAAAAGGTGGTGTACTCCCGGTGGCAATCGCCATAGCATTTTAAAGCAAAAAAACTAATTCTTATAGGTCGTAACTATCATCTATGGTCTACCCGAGATATTATTCATTCTCAGTTGGGTTGGCACTGTCCCGAGGGACCTGTAATACAATGCCGGTGCCCTGACCATTGTACGCTACCGTCTATAACAATAGCAGCCCAATCGAGTCCAACCTCAGGTGACCCATGCTACTAATGATGTACGTCATGTAGTGACCGCCCATTAAGGCTAAGCCGGTCATGAAACAACCATTGGATCCAGGCCAATATAACAATGCACACATTTGACTATAGAATCAAGTCTATATAGTAAGCCCATGGCCATTATATCGCACGTACCGGTGTACTATGTCATACAATGCATCTTATCAACAAGTTATTAAAGCAATTACCAAGTTATTACAAAAATGTAGACATACTTATATCATACACGTGGTTAGCCAATTGACATATCCTACGTTTTTAAGGAAAGTGTTCGTAAGTGTTTACTTACCTCATTCGCCTGCTTAAGTCCTCTGACGTCACAAAACCCTGTCATAACAAAATACGACACATTGTACGTTATGCACAGTACTAGAGGACTTCTACGAGAATGGTGGTAAGTTCTATCTAACGAAAGGGATTGTTGGACCCTAAGTTTACACAAGTGGAACTAAGGGGCAGATACCTTACTCCCTGGTTGTACGTACAGCCTCAAGAGCGTACGTCCGGCCAGTGAGTTAGGTATTTCGGTCAACAGCTCTTGACTGTGTTTTGAAGCTTCTATTCCATATAAGGGTTGATACATCTCATCCTAGACTACCAAGCAAACACATACATCGTAAGAAAACTCAATATCATGCGACACAAAGAATTAAAGGGGCGCTTTAAAGTCTTTTGGAAACATTTCTTAGTTTTGTAAGAAAATGAGTACAAAAGCTTGTCATGGTATCTTTAAAACTTATAACATAAGAAAGGTAGTAAAAACAATATGAAATTTATGGAAATGGGCAAGGGGTTACCTTAGAAAATGGCCAACTCATCCAATCTCCTCCTTTCTCCACAAAATCACTCATCACACTAGGTTTTAGGGTTTATTGAGTGCAAGGGTGACTGAAGGTCGAATGGGGACCTTATATAGGGGATGGAGGCATGGTGTGTTTTGGAAAAGTGGATAATGAGTTAAAAATCCTTTTCAGAGCGTTAGCGTACGTACAGGTAATTACAAACTGGGTAAAAGGGTTCAGACGTACGTTCTGGGATATTGCCTACTAGGTCAAAGACTAGTCAACGTACATACGGGTGGTCCCCTTGGCGTACGTCCTCACTGAAGACAGGTGCGTACGTACGGGTACTATTGAGCGTACATACAGTTAGAAATAGTGGAATTTAGGTTTTTCTTAAAGGCTTTTTAGGAAATCTTGGTTTTGTGTGAGGGCTTAGGGCTTTTGTTTCAAAACTATACTTTATGAAATTTTAACCATAATGAGTCTTTAATAAGAACAGTTGTTTTTATCGAGGTAGCACACTTCCGTCTGGATGGGCCATGATCAAAACTAGTTTCTCCCATATTAAAATAGCCCCGTCCGGATGAGATCACTTACCATCCGGACGGCCTGTAATTCCATGTAATTGTGTTTCAATTAGACCAGGGGTCTTTAGGCTATTTAAATAGATCTCTACATATCTGTATTGTTATAAATTTCTGTCTTAGAATTCATGAGAGGCTGAGCTAAGAGAGTTTTATTTATGTGAGCTAGAAAGCATCTCTCTTGGTGTGATTGTTAGATCGAAGTAGTTCCTTGATAAACTATGGTTGAAAAGTATATCGGTAGGGTCCAGTAAAGGAGAATCACATGAAGAAGATTGTGATCTAGGAGACAAGTTGGAGGCTTGTTGATCTTACAAAGCCAAGGAATTGCAAAGAGTTGTAAGTGTCCCCGTGTCTGTAATCTCTGGAATATTTTCTTAATAGTGATTTCCTGAGTTTTACTGCCCCGGAGAGGTTTTACTTTTAGAACGGTTTCTAAAAGGTTTCCTCTTCATCACCAAAATATGTGTTTGCTTAATTTACTGCTTTGCATATTTTGGTGATTGATTGCATAATTTTAATTCCGCATATATTGGTTGAACACTCATATTATTCCTATTTGAGTGTGTATTGGAGTCTTCTTAGTTTTTCAACTTTTAATATATATGTATGAAGTTTCAGAGATGGGTTGGGCTTTGATTTTCATTAAAGAAACGCTGATGGGGATTACGATCAGAATTAGGAAGACTTGAAAGTTGGAACCACTTTGTACCCACTCTTTTCATTGTTACAGATATTAAATTTGTGTTCACTTTGAGTATTAAATATGCTTGATTCTATATATGGGTTATATAATTTTAGTTTATTTGGAAGCAACCATATATTCCTGTTAGTGCTCAATAGGATCCTACTCATCGAGATATGTCATCAAAAACAAGTTTCTATAGGTGTTTGATTCATAGAGGTTTTGAAGGTGGGTTTTTTTTTTAACTGAAAGTTGACGGCTTTTGTTGATTGCATTAATCCTTCTCCAGGTACAATTCTTCTTACGTATCCTTGCTCTGTTTCTCAAGAGGCAACCAAAGGGAAATCGCATGTGATAGTTTACTCTAAACAATGTTATTAGCTTTGCATGTATGTGTTTGATATGTAGGCATTTTGGGCATATTGTATATATTTATACCATTTCTTCGAATCCTTCTAATGGTAAGCGAACCCATAGTTTTCACATTCAACTTTTATTTCTATACTTCTTGACGGCAGCTATTGATTGGGTGGAACTTTGATAGTGCATCGGCCTTGCTTCTTCGAAAGCTACCAAACCCATTAATCATTGTTAGATAATAGAAACATTTTATTTGAACAATGTAGTAAAAATCTCTAAAACGAATTAAATTGATTGAGAATGTTCATAAATTTTTTTAATGCACTTATTTGTTTTTTATTTTTCTTTTCTCTCTTTTTTTTTTCTCAAATTAAAGTTTATAAATATTGAATACAGGTGATTGCTTTTGCCTACTTCTGATATAATTTGCAACAAGAGTAGAGGTATTTTTGGTCTTCTTAACTTTTTATTTAGTTTATTTAATTTTTTTTTTTGTAGTATTAATTTCTTAATGTTGTGAGTCTACTATTTTCTCAATATATTTCCTTGCTATATCAATATTTTAATTCATGAATTGAATTGCTATATAATTAATACTCTTTTCTTTAGTTGAAATATGATGCTAACAATTTATTTTGTATATATTCTACCTATTGCATTATTTTGATTATACTCTCTTTAGTTGAAATAATGTTATATATTTTAGTTGAATTAGATGAACTAAATGAAAGGATGTAAAAATCTGTCATTAATTTTTTTTTTTTTTCTTTAACATTTTGCAATAGAAACATAATGGAAAATGCAACAATTTCACGACAGAGAAGATGCAGTATTATGAAAGACAACAAATTGAGGCATTAGTGTGAGTGGTGGAAGTAGGTCTAAGCAACTTAGAAATTACAACATGGTTCAACCAATGAATTCAACTTCTCCGAGTATGATGGACAATAGAAACGAAATGAAAAAGATATAGGATACATAAAAAATTTACAGTACTATTACAAAATAAAGTAATATACATAATGTTATAAGAGATTAGTATATATATATATATACTAATCTCTTATAACATTATGTTTTTTGTTTTCTTTCTTTCTATTTTATACTGGACGACAATATCTTGCCAAGAGAAATCGAAACTATAGTTTCCTGTGAACATGTATTCCAATTGCGACTTAATGATTATAATTTGAAAAAAGGATTGGAGAATTATACTGTTACAAGAATCTTTGGATCACATGTTTCACATGAAGCTAAGATCCGAAAGGTAACATTTCATTATATGTGTTTTTTTTCTTTTTCCTTTATATCTACACAATATTTTCCTACATAATTTGATGCATCTCCTAATTAAATTCAATAATTACAGGAAATAGAAGACGAACAAATCTTCCCTCAACATTGTTCTTCACCTATTAAAGATGTAAAATCAGATGATAATGACATGCCAATCAAATTGATTTGCAAACGAAAGCAAGATACTTAACATAGTAATTTGAAGAATAAGAAAATTTCAAAATATGAGCATAAGAAGCTTCAAAACATGAGCCAGTCTTCAATACATTAAGAAATGACAAGTGTCATAACCAAATTTACATTAAAATTTGGCACTCATGAGAATGTTCAAGAATTTTTTTAATGCACTCATGATTGAGAATGTTCACGTGTGAAGCTTGGCACGTCACCTTCAAAAGGTGACGTGATGATTTTTACACGTCACCAATTAGTGACGTGTGAATAGTGCCACACATCATTAACCCCATTCGCAATCTCTTAGTTTTTTGCCATTTTAAAAACGACATTACTCCCATGTCACCACCCTATTAGTGACGTTTTTTTGGCCTAAAAACGTCACTAATGGGTAGTCATTAAAGCATGAATTTTTTGTAGTGTCATTTTTTTCTTTTTCTTTTTTCCATTAATTGGAATTTAGACAGTTGCTATATATATATATATATATACAAATGTGCTTCTATGTGGATATCAAATATAAATTAATACAATGATAAAACACCCCGCGCATTGCATTAAATATTGAGTGAAATATGTGTTTTATTTTGTATTACAAAGAAGGGAGAAGATTTTGTTTGTTTTACTCGGTATTTTTCTGAAATGATTAGAATTTTATGGGTTTTATTTGTATTGAAATATAATAAGTATCTCATCAACAATATCAAAGTTTCAGGTTTGTATTTTGATAATCAGAATTCATGTTTTCTTCTTGGTATTTTTCTTTTCTTTTATACTTTTCATTAAGTACATGTTTAGTACACTTCAAAAAAAAAAAGAAAAAAGTACATGTTCAGTAATGTACTTATGTATAACTTTTAGTATATATTTTCATTAAAAGAGACGTGATAGATTTTTTCATACACCTATTTTAACTTATAATGAAAAGTAAGATGGGATGCATTTAAGTTTTTAAATTAAATTACAATGAAGAATCCTGCGCATAGCGTGGGTTATGTGCTAGTATTTACTAAATCATGAACTCACACGTCTACCAGTAAAATTGTGGTAATTTAACAAATGTCACTTAAGAAAATGAAAACCAACAAGTGTATTTGGACTTTTTTTCCGTGGGACTAGCATCAGGCCCCTACCTATGGAAGGGCTGACTTGAGCAAAGTTTACTGTAGATGTTAGAATATATATATCCCTCATGTGGCCTGTTTTGACAGTAATGTTATGACTTAGAAACTCTGGTATATTTTATAATCGAGTTGGGTGGAAAAATCAGACATTTCCCACTTACGCCTTGTATTTGAAGCAGGGGCGTTACCTGTTTAGATTTAGGGTCAGAAATATATAGGACTTGTTTTTTTTTTATAAATGTGATCACAAATAAAGGAATATCGTATTGCTTTTCTTTTTTTCTTTTTTTCTACATCAAAATATGGAAAGAGCAAGCAGGAAACAAAAGTGACAAGGAAAAATCTGACATCACTTTTGGTACGTAATAGGAGAAAAATATTAAGAGCTTGTTTGGGAGTGCAATTTCAATAAGTGCGATTTTAAAAATTGTGTTTTTGAAATCGTCACTTTTTAAAATCGCACAGGCGTTAGATAAAACATGTTAAAATCGCACAAAATTTTTTCACGATTTTAAAATTTGCGTTTTTAAAATCGCAATCTCAAACACTCCAAAATTGCGATTTGATTTAAAAACGCAGATTATTTATTTAAAAACGCACTCCCAAACGAGCTCTAAATATCCATAATCAATTCATGGGATCTCTCTTTCCTATAATCTAATTTACCTAATTTCTCCTCTCTGTGATCGGAAGCTATCGCTCAAATTGTTAAGATCATGTGTCTTTAGTAATTTGAATGGGAAATTGTTAAGATCATGTGCCTTTATCACACAAGCTTGTGGGATAAAGGAAAGATTTTGATCTATTTGATTAAACAAGTAGATTTTATGCATGCAGGATTCGGTATGTGGATGCTGTTAAGGAATTTTTTGGTTTGATGTAGACTTCCTAATTGATATTCATACTTGTTTAGTCTTTTTACATGATATACACATGAGAAGTACGTAAGGAAAAGGTGAAGTCCTAAAGGTAGGCAACCCATTTGACATATCTGCAGCTGAAGTTCTGCTGGCCATTGATGAGGGCCTCATGACTAGAGATAAAGATGTACTCCTTCTACACCAGGTAAAGACGTCAATGCTTCAAAGACTGTACATGACATAAAACTCCAAGTCACATATAGATGGTGTTAGGAAATTAATCCTATTTCCCAAGACCCGTGAGATGCGAAAAATAAGAAGAATGCGGAATAACAAAGATAAGCAATCACACACGACACAAAGATTTAAGTGGTTCGGCTTAACAAGCCTACATCCACTGGCGGAGACGACCCGGAAGAAAATCCACTATCAAAAGATGGAGTACAAAAATAGTAGAGAGAAAATCACTCAGATCCCAAAGCCCCAATACACCAAAATCTCACTATCACACAAGAGAGATTATTCATAAAATAGAATACAAAAGACAGATGTACAAACTCTTCTTTTGCTGGAACAGATGGCGGCTGATCTCTATTTTCTTCTCTCACTCTGCAGCACCCTTTTTCTTCTAATCACTTGTTTTTGGCTCCTCCAAAAAACCACCAAGAAGAAAACACTCTTGCTGCCCTTGTACCTCCTTCTCTCAAATTCTCTCTTTTTTCTCTTCCCTTTGGTGCTTCAGGTTTTTGGCACACACAAAGCTATTTGGCTTGGCACACATTAAAACCAAGCTGAAGCATGCCTTTTATAAGGCTCAAAGTCGGTCAAAGGAAATCCAAAAGCAAGGTGGACTAAACCTTCTCCAAGTCAATCTCAAACTCCTACACCTAGGAGGACTTGGAGAAAGAGTCGGTGAAACAATACTCCTACTACAAAGCCAACTAGGAGAAGCCACCTCACGGGCCCACTAGCAAATAGATGGGTTCATGTCACCCTTAACAATCTCCACCTTGACTTGAATCCCATCAAGTCTAACAAAACGTGTCTCCTTCGGATGTCTCCGCCTCAGCCCCCAAGGGCAATCACACTTCACAAGTGTCCCTCAGGTCCAAGGGCCTCTTGATCTTGAGTGTAGGACCTGATTTAGACATTACATCATGCCTCCCTATCAACCCCGTCAACCATACAGCTTTATCTGATGACTCTTTCTTCTTGTAGACCCATCTGCACCCTTTAGCCTTCTTTCCCTTGGGTAATTCTGTCAATTCCCAAGCTTTACCACTCTGTAGTGACTCCACCTTTTTCGGCATACCATCTTGAATAGACGATGGATCTCCACTACTAACTGTCAGAGCAAAAGATACCAGATCCTCAAAGCCATACCTCTTTGTTGCTTTTTGATCACGTTTCTCTTTGCCTCTTACTAAAGAATAAGACTCTTCCCGGTGCTGTAACTCTCTTGAAGATTCTTTGGCATCACATTCATCTGTGAGTGAACAATGTTCATCAAGCTCCACCTCCACGAATTGTTTCTCTTTCTGCACTGTACTTTCAGAAAGCTCATCTAAGTTAACAAACTCAGACTTCTTCGATTCATGCTCTGTAACTTCAGGTTCTGCACTTGACTCATTCTTGTACATAGCACACTCATTAAAAGTCACATTCCGACTTCTAATGATCTTCCGATTTTGATCATCCCAAAATCGATAACCGAAGGCCTCATCTCCATATCCAATGAAGAAACACTTACTAGATTTACCATCTAGTTTACTCATAGTATCAGACTCAACATGGACATACGAAGCACAAACAAAAACTTTCAGATGTGAAAGATTTACCTTTTTTCCACTCCAGACTTCTTCCGGTAGTCTATGGCTCAGGGGAACGGAAGACCCCTTATTTATTAGGTATGCAGCAGTGCTAACTGCATCAGCCCAGAAAGTCTTTGGTAACCCAGCATGCAATCTCATACTCCTGGCACGCTCATTAAGAGTCTTGTTCATGCATTCAGCCACGCCATTCTGCTGCGGCGTTCCTAGGATAGTTTTCTCCATTCTAATCCCATTCACTGCACAAAACTGTTTAAACCCCATGTCTTCGTATTCTCCTCCATTGTCTGATCTCAAACGCTTGAGCTTCAAGCCCGTTTCAGTCTCAACCATGGCCTTCCATTTCTTAAAAGTCTCAAATACATCAGATTTACTTTTCAAGAAATAAACCCATACCTTCCTGCTTAAGTCATCAATAAATGTGATGTAATACCGCGAGCCTCCAAGAGATGCCACTGGTGCGGGACCCCACAAATCCGTGTGTACCAGCTCCAGCTTTCCAAGCTTAAGTGCTTTGCCAACTTCCGCGAAACTCACCTTCTTCTGCTTCCTTAGGATGCAGCCTTCACACAAATCAGACTCAACTGACTTTAACCCCAGTAGTTTCCCTTTTGACATAAGTACCTTCATCTCTTTCTTGCTCATGTGCCCAAGCCTTAGGTGCCATAGTTTTGAGTCAGCAGTCGTATCTACAACAGCATCTGTATCTTTGCTGTTCGTTGTCATATAGAGAGTACCCATCTTATGACCATTAGCCAAAATCATGGCTCCCTTGCTGACCTTCCACTTTCCACCGTGGAAATGAATTGAATGCCCTTCCTCATCAAGCTGTCCCACTGAAATCAGATTCTTTTTCAGCTCCGGAACATGCCTGACCTTTTGCAGCTTCCATACCGAGTCACTGTGAACTCTAATGCGAACATCGCCTAGGCCCACAACATCCAGCGCCGTTCCGTCAGCCAAATACACCTTCCCAAAATCTCCACCAACATAGTTTTCGAGAATTTCACGGATCGCTGTCGTATGAAAAGATACTCCTGAGTCTAAGACCCAAGAATCAAGGGGACTATCAACAGATAGAAGTAGGGCATCATATACTTCTTCTGTCACTACATTTGCATAATCATTCTCAGTCTCCTTCTGCAGTTCCCTGCAATTCTTCTTGTAGTGGCCAGTCTTGCCACAGTTCCAACACTCAGGTTTTTGGCCGAATCTGAATTTGCTTCTCCCTTTTCTGAAATTTGATTTGCCTTGACCAGAGTTTCTATCTTGTCCTCTGCCCCGAGTCTCAAGGTTTAAAGCAGCACCAGAATAAGAGGCTTCACCTGCATCTTTTCTGCGAACCTCTTCACTGAGAATCAAATCCCTGACGTCTTCATAGCTTAGTTTACTCTTTCCTAAAGAGTTACTCACATCCATCCTCACTGCTTCCCAGCTATTGGGCAAAGATGCCAAGACGATCAACGCGCGAACCTCATCATCAAAATTAATTTCCACCGAGGACAATTGATTTGTGATGGTGTTGAACTCATTGAGATGATGTGCCACCGAAGCTCCTTCCGCCATCTTTAGGTTGAACAATTTCTTCATCAGATGCACCTTGTTGTTAGCCGACGGCTTCTCATACATGCTTGACAAAGCCGCCATTAGACCTGCTGCGGTCTTCTCCTTTACAACGTTGTGTGCAACTGATTTTGACAGTGATAACCTGATAACTGCTAGGGCTTTACGATCAAGCAGAGCCCACTCGCTATCATCCATGTCGTCGGGTTGTTCTTCCAAAAGAGGTTGATGAAGATCCTTCCCATAAAGAATATCTTCAATTTGTACCTTCCAATACCCAAAATATTTGCCGTCGAATTTCTCGATTCCCATCTTTCCTTCTTCACCTGCCATCGCTCCCACTCAAACTAACAGCTCTGATACCAGTTGTTAGGAAATTAATCCTATTTCCCAAGACCCGTGAGATGCAAAAATAAGAAGAATGCGGAATAACAAAGATTAGGCAATGACGCACGACACAAAGATTTAAGTGGTTCGGCTTAACAAGCCTACATCCACTGGCGAAGACGACCCAGAGAAAATCCACTATCAAAAGATGGAGTACAAAAATAGTAGAGAAAAAATCACTCAGATCCCAAAGCCCCAATACACCCAAATCTCACTATCACACAAGAAAGATTATTCCCAAAATAGAATACAAAAGACAGATGTACAAACTCTTCTTTTGCTGGAACAGATGGCGGCTGATCTCTATTTTCTTCTCTCACTCTGCAGCACCCTTTTTTCTTCTAATCACTTGTTTTTGGCTCCTCCAAAAACCACCAAGAAGAAAACACCCTTGCTGCCCTTGTACCTCCTTCTCTCAAATTCTCTCTTTTTTCTCCTCCCTTTGGTGCTTCACGTTTTTGGCACACACACAAATTCACCTTGTGCTTTGTTCCTTATATAGAAGCTTAACTCTCCTTTTACATGTTAGTCTAGGACTTCTACTATAAGTCAAATAAGGAGTCCAATTACACATAGGAGAAGGACTCCAAAACAAACTTGGACAAAAGTCTCCTAAACCCAAAATGAGTAGAGAACTAGTGGGGCCCACGTGTGATAGGTGGCAAGTCACACCTAACATCCCACATCAACCGTAAGAAAATAAAAGACCTTTAAATTATATGTTATTTTTTATATGTATTGATCATATATGTATTGCTTAAATAAATAAATAACCTTTGTGAGAATTGCATGCACGTAGTGGATTCTGCATGACTGGGGAGACAAGGAGTGCATCCAAATCCTTAAGAAATGCAGAGAAGCAATTCTAGAGGAAAAGGGAAAGGCAATAATTGTTGAGGCTGTGATTGAAGAAGAAGGGAAAATGGACGAGCTAAGTGATGCGAGGTTGGCGTTGGACATGGCGATGATGGCTCATACAAATGCGGGCAAAGAAAGGACATTGAAGGAGTGGAAATTTCTTCTTGAAAAGGTTGGATTTACAAGATATACCGTGAAATCCATTCATGCTGTGCAATCTGTTATTAAGGCCTTTCCCTAGCTTAGTTATATATGTAGCATTTCACAAAGGCACGTACGTGGATGGATCACTAGTCCTAATTGAATTTTTTTTTTTTTGTGTGTGTGTGTGTGTAATAACAGCTACTAGCCCACTACTACAAGTAGGGCCAGCTCAATTGATTAAGATGTTTGATTGCCTGGAAAATAAAAACATATATATTTGATTAAGGCCATAATTAAGAATAGAGATCCCTATATGAAATATGATATATAATTAATGATATATTTGTTAATGTATTGATTAAATTTTGGGTTAAATACTCTTTTGCACCTTAGGGTTTAAACTCTTTATTTTTTCCTCTTACAGTTTCATTTTTATCACAGGAAGTACTTGTGGTTTTCATAAAAACAGGGATGGTACTTCCGTTGAAATTCCGTTCAAAACTTAACGAAATGTCACGTCACGTCATGAGCACCAATCAAATGTCGCAACGTGTCAAATTATTAATTTTTTTAAGAAAATATTTTTTAAAAAAATTAAAAAGATTAAAAAATTATACTTTTTCAAAAAATTAAAAAAAGGAAAAAAGAAAAACATTTTGGGGGTGGCTAGGGCCATTTGGGGGATGGTTGGCCACCCCCATCTGGCCGGTTTGGGGGTGGCATGGCCGAAGCCACCCCAAGGAGGCAAAGGGGTGGCCGAAATCACCCCAGTGGGTTTGGGGGTGGTTCGGCCATCCCCTTTGCCTCGGCCACTCGATCCCATCTGGCTAGGGAAATTTTTCATCTTTTCTCTTTGAACCCAGATGAGTATATTAAGTTTGTCGAGAATAGGCCTTTTAATGACCAGAGATACTTTTTGGATGACCAGAAGCTGAAGAACTTGGGATGGTTTGAACGAACTTCATGGGAAGAGGGTCTAAAGAAGACCAAGGAGTGGTATGTCAACAATCC
>NC_081541.1:28726206-28741431 GCF_901000735.1 Corylus avellana | reverse complement strand
GACAAAGTCGTCATTAGACCTGCTGCTGTCTTCTCCTTTACAACGTTGTCTGCAACTGATTTTGACAGTGATAACCTGATAACTGCTAGGGCTTTACGATCAAGCAGAGCCCACTCGCTATCATCCATGTCGTCGGGTTGTTCTTCCAAAAGAGGTTGATGAAGATCCTTGCCATAAAGAATATCCTCAATCTGTACCTTCCAAAACCCAAAATCTTTGCCGTCGAATTTCTCGATTCCCATCTTTCCTTCTTCACCTGCCATCGCTCCCACTCGAACCAGCAACTCTGATACCAGTTGTTAGGAAATTAATCCTATTTTCCAAGACCGTGAGATGCGAAAAATAAGAAGAATGCGGAATAACAAAGATAAGCAATCACACACGACACAAAGATTTAAGTGGTTCGGCTTAACAAGCCTACATCCACTGGCGGAGACGACCCGGAGAAAATCCACTATCAAAAGATGGAGTACAAAAATAGTAGAGAGAAAATCACTCAGATCCCAAAGCCCCAATACACCAAAATCTCACTATCACACAAGAGAGATTATTCATAAAATAGAATACAAAAGACAGATGTACAAACTCTTCTTTTGCTGGAACAGATGGCGGTTGATCTCTATTTTCTTCTCTCACTCTGCAGCACCCTTTTTCTTCTAATCACTTGTTTTTGGCTCCTCCAAAAAACCACCAAGAAGAAAACACTCTTGCTGCCCTTGTACCTCCTTCTCTCAAATTCTCTCTTTTTTCTCTTCCCTTTGGTGCTTCAGGTTTTTGGCACACACAAAGCTATTTGGCTTGGCACACATTAAAACCAAGCTGAAGCATGCCTTTTATAAGGCTCAAAGTCGGTCAAAGGAAATCCAAAAGCAAGGTGGACTAAAACCTTCTCCAAGTCAATCTCAAACTCCTACACCTAGGAGGACTTGGAGAAAGAGTCGGTGAAACAATACTCCTACTACAAAGCCAACTAGGAGAAGCCACCTCACGGGCCCACTAACAAATAGATGGGTTCATGTCACCCTTAACAGATGGAATAGTTCTTTTGGAAACCAATTACATTTCACTGAAAAAGGTGATTGGACACCTCTCTTGACTTAGAACGCCCCCAATGCTAATGCCAGATGCTAATACACTACAAGAAACTTGCTCATTAGTAGCGACTAGTACTTGTCACTACTATTATGCTAATGAGCACTTTATCGCCACAATTTTTCAATAGCGGCGACATATCACTGCAAATGTGGTCACAACTGATGGTGCGTGGCTAATGATCAGTAGCAACTACTTGTTGGGTCGCTGCTAATCATCACTCGACAGCAACAAGAAATATCACCTCTAAAAACTATAGAACTGAAACCATATGTAACAGTTGATGATCTATTACTAGCGACGACACATCTAGCAACGAAACTTCTATCGCTGCTAATTAATGATCTATCCCTAGTGGAAACACTTCTAGCAATGATCATTAATTAGCAGTGATACTTTGGTCGCCACTAATGATCTATCAATAGCGGCAACATATGGGTTCGCCGCTAAGGTCGTAAAAAAATTTAAAAATAAAATAAAATAAGTTTTTATTTTTCAAAAATTAAATATAAAACAAATCCCAAAACAGAAACAATTTCAATGTGCTCTCTAAATCAACCAAAATAATAAAATCATACAATCTCTTATATATCCATTTCTTATTCATCTTTTTGGTAAATCTATGATTGAATATGTGAGACCTATATGTAGTCCCACATATTCACTGATAGATTTGTCAATTCTTATATGGAGATAGGTAAGAAATAGGTGAAAGATGAAAAACAAATATATATATATATAGATGATTCTTACTATTCCGATTTTACAGGTTGGAGTTAGAAAGTATTTGTTACTCACACAAGGAACAATAAAATATAGTACGACCTTAGGATGATTTTAAATCATTAAGTTGTTCCTGAATGGGTCAACTGCATTTTGAAATATCAAATCATTAAACTATGAACTTCTGAATTTATAAACAAAATATTTCTTAATCGAAACATCATGAATTGACTGAGTGGTTGCGTGTAGAACAGATTAACAACAGCAGGCAGAAACATGCAGTAACAATGTAACATATATAAATAATTGAGCACAATCACAATACAAAAAAACAAAAAAGGATGAAAATATCTGAAGTTTTTTAATGACATAACAGGGTGAATGACTCATCAATATTATTCATCAAATAAAAATTCAACCTAAAGTGTAAAAAACATTCCGCGTATGAAACATCATGACAGAATATTGTTAATTATATTTCTGCTCAAACCTGGTCGTTGGAGGAATTTATCATGGTGTTATTGGAAGACTTCCCTGGAATTTAACTAAACGACAGGGTTCGTGGCTCTTTTATATATATATATATTCTTGTTTAAGTAATATTTTTTGTTATAAAAGGTGGGAGAAAGCTACATTAGAACAATAGAACTGCACTGTTCCATTAATTGAAGTGGTCGGATTTGGCTAAATTTCTAAACGTGCAAATTAAGTGGACAAATAAAAAATCGATAACTTACCAAGTCTTGCAGCCTTACAGGCTCCATCTGGTGAAAAACACATACCGGTTCATTCACTAACTGCTATAATACTAGCAACCTTTTGAATCTGTTACTATTTTTGTTGGCTTAATTCGGTTTCAAAATGTAAAGGTTACTGTCCACGGGCTCAAACATTGATATAGAATGCTCAAAATCCAATCTCCTCCATTCATAATGTGGATTCATGTGTCATGAACGTCCTCGCAAAGTTTCAACTCAATCGGACCACAAACACTTATCAATCAAAGATGTTGATGAAGGACTGACGGAATGTCCAATTACACTCCTCTGTAGGGGGTGTCTGAATATGCTGCTAGGCTGTCCGGACACCAATTCCAGCAAGCATGCTTTTGCTTGCTCGCAAGGCCCTGTCCCGACATGCACTTACCTTGTCCGAACACCCCGTACCTTTTTTTTTTTTTTTTTTTTTGAAGATAATATCATGATCGCTTTTATTGAATCAATCGGAGGAAGGAGTAGAACACTCCTCCATAAGAATATCATGAATACATTCCGGGTAACAACCCCTCCACGTTCTCTCTATATTTTCCCTAACAACCATTTGGGCAATAACATGAGCAGCATTATTCGCTGCACGTCCCACTGCCCGAGCTAACCATTGCGGGAATGCTTCCAGCAAAATCTTCATATCATCAATCTAATGGCCTATCTTACTCCAGTTAGGCTCGTCAAGGATGAGGGCATCCACAACTATCTTCGCGTCACCTTCCAGCACAATGTGGCTCAACTCCAACTCCCTCCCAAAGATTAACGCTTGAACACCCGCCCATGCTTCTGCAACCAAAGGGTCAGTGAGCCCCTGTTTTATCATGCACCGCACAGCCGCTACTTCCCCATTTGAGTTGCGAATCACCACTCCCATCCCAGCTATGCCGCGCTTGGAACATAAAGCCGCATCCCAATTCAGTTTCCAAACACCCTGATCTGGAGCCTCCCACCTGGTAATAGTTTCCACACTATGTTGACGGGGTCAGAGGCGGATCCAGGACTTAATTCTACCAGGGGCGTCAATAAAATAATAAAATATAATGATAAAATTTTTTTTTCTTTATATATTATATTTTTATTATAATATGATAAATACAATAAAAAAAAAATTATACCACAATATATGTATCACAAAAAGCATATTTATATGCTAAATTGATATATTAGTTACCATGTAGGCACTAGTATAAAAGTAAAGGAAAATACAAAATACAAAGTGCCTAAAATTGCATTCTATGCGGTCTTAGAAAAACAAAATCATCAAATATCAAATCTGAATCGAAGCTTTCAGCAATTTCCCTTTCAATGTAGACAAGTAAATTATCTTCAAGAAATTCATCTTCCATTTTGTTACGAAGTATTGTTTTAATAATTGTTTACTTCTCATACTCTAATGATATTATAATAAAATTATTAGCATATTCCGATAGCTATTAGCCTAAAATGAATTAATAAAAAGAACAAATCTAAGATTGGCAATAATCTTCTGAAACTCATTGATGCTTGACAAAATCCCAAAGTATAAAAAACACACAAAAAAAAAAATAGCAATATTGTTTTAGAATAAGATAAACAAAATGATGAAAATGAGAGATATATCTCAATTAAAAAGCTTAAATTATAACAAAGACAAATCAAGGCGTTAATGGCTTTAATTATAAGCTTTACTCTCAACTTACTCGGTTGGGTACTTGGATTATGACAAGAAAATGCCAAATATTGATAAATAAACATTAAATTTCTTGACTTCTTTTTTTTAATGCGAAACCAAGAAACCGAAACAGATGGAGGAGGTTTTTTTTTTTTTTTTTTTTTACCTGGGGCAGTAAACAATTTATGCCAAAAAATTACTTAAAAAATTTTTTTTAATTTTTTTTTTACCAGGGGCGACCGCCCCCTGGTCACCCCCTCTTCTCTCTGCCACTGGACGGGGTACTATAGCATTGGCCTCAATATATTCCAGGCGAAAAGTTAGAGCTTGTTGGACTAAAACATTGGGGTGGGTGAAGGGTCCCCCATGCACAACCTCATTCCTACGGAACCATAATCGTTTAGCCAGCCCCACAAAAAAACATATCTCCTCATCGTCACATTTATTAAAAGTCTCCTCCACCAGCTGACTAAATGTTGGTCCGCCCAATGAGTATTTCTAGAATTTCTTCAGGCTCGCACCCCATGCATCCCATGCCGCAGGGCAGTCCCACAATGCATGAAGACGTGTTTCATCCTCCAAAAAACATAAAGGACATGAGGCATCAGAGAGAATCTTGCGTTGAACTAGGCTTCTCTTCGTCAGAAGGATCTCATGGCAGGCTCGCCAAAGAAAATTCTTGTCTGCAGTAGGTATTTTTAATTTCCATATGAGGCCCCACACCCCCCTGGCTGCAGTGAGTTTTGAACAGGAGGCTTGCTGCTATTTCTCCATATTCTTTGCAATGTGATAGGCACTTTTGACAGTAAAAACACCCTGCACCGTCCCTCTCCATATCGCAACATCCTGCCGATTTGTACAACTCAGTGGAATTGATAAAATTGCTAAAACCTCTTCCGGGAGAAAAATTGTCTCAAGTAATCCCTTATTCCAGTCGTGCGTATCCTGGTCTATGGGTTCACACACTTGGGCATCCAGGTCAATGAACCGTGGAGGAGATTGGATAGTATAAGTTGTCGGGATGGGAACCCATTTGGTCCCCCATATCTTCGTTTGTTCCCCATTCCCTATTCACCAAAATAATCCTTCCTTCAATAACTCACGTGAGCCCAAAATGCTCCTCCATGCAAAAGAAGGTTTTGAGCCTAACTTAGCTTCCAAAATAGAGCTATTGTCATAATATTTTGCCTGCATGATTTTTGAAGCTAGGCTATCCAGAGTGTGCCATAACCTCCAACATTGCTTCGCAAGGAGTGCCTTATTGAAACAGTGGAAGTCACAAAAGCCCATACCGCCACTTGCTTTCGAAACTCCCATTTTGCCCCAACTTTTCCAGTGTATTCGATCATCGCCCCACCAAAACTTTTGCATTAAAGAGTTAATCTTGGAACACAAAGCCTTAGGGAACATAAAGACACTTATAGAATAAGTCGGGATGGCTTGTATCACCGCCTTGAGCAATATTTCCCTCCCAGCTTGAGACAGAAACTTTAGCTTCCAGTCTTGTAGTCTTTTCCATACCCTATCAATGATACCCTTGAATTCTTTCGTGCGCAATTTACCCACCAAAGCCGGTAAGCCTAAATAGGTATCATATCTGTGAGTACTTGAAATCCCTGCCACACCAAGTACTTCCTCCTTAGTAGTCTAAAGTGTATTACGGCTAAAATATATAGCTGTCTTCGATGGGTTTAAGCGTTGTCCCGAAGCACTTTCATACTTATTTAGCAAGGTTGTCAGACTGTTCCAATGCTCAATATCTACTCTGCAAAATAGTAAACTATCATCAGCGAAAAAAAGATGATTAAGGCGAGGGCCTCTCACCAAAGTAGGAACCCCCTCCAACTTCCTTTCTCGATCGGCTCATGCTAGCATAGAACTCAGCACTTCTGCACAAATAAGGAATAAATATGGTGAAATAGGGTCATCCTGACGAATACCCCAAGTTGGAATAATTCTCCCAGTTGGTACCCATTCACCACCACTGCATAGTTTACTGTTGAAACACATCTCATGATAATTTTTGTCCATGTAGGGGCAAACCCCATACGTATCATTACTGCCTCTAGAAAACCCCATTCGACCCTATCATAGACCTTGCTCATGTCAATTTTGACCGCCATATACCCCTTCTTCCCGAAGAGAGTGCATGGTGTGAAGGGTCTCGTATGCAGCCAAAACGTTGTTTGTAATTAATCACCCAGGTATAAAAGCACTATTGGTTTGGGAGATAATTTGTGGTAAAATAACCTTTAGGCGATTTGCCAGCACCTTAGAGATTATTTTATATAGCACATTGCACAGACTAATAGGTCGAAATTCAGTCACACACGACAGATTTTTAACCTTTGGGATAAGGGCAATCAAGGTAGAATTCAGCTCACTATCAATTATGGCATTATTAAGGGAAAATAGAATAGCTTTGCAAACCTCGGGGCCCACAATGTCCCAATTCTCCTGGAAGAAACCCGTGTTAAACCCGTCCGGTCCGGGAGCTTTCAAAGGGGACATTTGAAATAAAGCATTCCGAATCTCCTCCACTGAGAAAGGGCGCACTAAGAGCTCGTTCATGGGTTCCGTGATTCTTCCCTCCAAAGCCTCCATACACTCCCTATAATCCACGTTTCCCCCTGTTGAGAAGAGATTTTCAAAATAATTGACAAATGCCCTCCCAACCTCCGCATCAATTTTCCATAAACCGCCCCTCTCATCATGAATATGGGTGATTTTATTGGACCTCCGACGCTGGTTTGCACAAGCATGGTAGAACTTTGTATTTTGATCTCCGAATTTCAACCAGTTAATTTTTGCTCGTTGTCTCCATTTTATATCTTCTTGCTCCAGCAGCAATTGAAGCTCTTTTTGCATCATGGCGGCTTCATTCCCATCAGGTACAGTCTCCTTGCCCAGTATCTCAGCCAGCCGGTGGCTTTTTTCAGCATAAAGTTTAGCCGGCTTACCCACTACATTTCGTCGCCATCTCAATAAAGATGTTTTGCAATTGAGTAATCCATGGGTCTTCACGTGAGAAATTCCCCTGCCAACTCTGCTCAATAATGTCCCTGCATCAAGTTTCCAACTCCCAGCCCGCTTCAAACCGAAACTGGCATGGTGTCCGTTCTCTACCAGCACTGCCCATCAAAGTCAGGAAAATTGGTGTGTGGTCAGAGCATATAGCTGCCCCTACCGAGATTTCTAGGTCCTAGAACAAGTCACACCACTCACGATTTGCAACAACCCTGTCCAGTCTTTCCTTTATAAATTCGTTCCCCTCCCGACAGTTGTTCCATGTGAATTTGGGCCCCGTGTATCCTAAGTCCGAGAGACCGCACTCCTCCAGAGTACTTTGAAAGGCCTCCATTAATCCCCTTTGATGTCCATTGCCTCCAACTTTTTCAACTGAACACAGGATTTCATTGAAATCGCCGAGACAAACCAAGGGATTGAGTCCATCCGGCCAATATGTAGCAACAAACTCCACGCTTCCCAACACTTGCAAGCTATTGGCACGCCATAAAATCCCGTCACCTTCCAAAGCGGGTCAGTTTGGGATAGACGCCGTTGCATTTATGTGACGCCGACTAAAATTCTGGATTTCCACCCCAGCCTTGTTCATCTAGAGTAATGCCAATCCCCCACTTCGACCTACACAGTCCACCACAAACAAATGATCAAAACCCAATTGAATTCTCATACGTTCCATTCTATGAACTTGTAGTTTAGTTTCCATTAAAAAAAACTACAAGGGGCTTCTTATCCTTCACCAGGCGGCGAAGCTCTCGAACTGTCCAAGGGTTCCTAAGCCCTCGGTAGTTCTAGCTCTTAATTCTCATTGCGGTCGGCGGAGCTGCTTAGCAACTTCCGCCATCCCCAATCCAATTTTTTCTTCACGTGGAGCCCCCCCCACTGGGCCTGTAACAACGTCCCCCTTTAGCACATCCTTTTTTCGCCATCTGCTCCCCTCCTTCGTTGAAATCTCGTACTTTCCGTTTCCCTGGAAATTCTCCACCAGACTTCACATTTTTTGACACCTGCGTCTCCCTATTCCATCATGTCTAGGAATTGTCATTGGCCCATCTCTTGTCAATATTTTCCCCACAAAAAGTGTCTTTCATTTTTTTCTCCACATCAGCCATGATAAAAAAATTGCCCCTTTCATTTTTACCTCCCACGTCACATTCCGTTTGGCTATTGATTTTGGCTGTCCCCCGCCCTTCCTGCATTAACGTAGTCCCCGACACCTGCATGTGAGCCAACTCATTTAGGAATGCATTAAAATTCCCTCCATTAGTGTTCCCCACACTTTCCCTATTGAGCTTGTCATTATTAGCTAGATTATTAAGCTCCTCCATTTCCGTATCCAATCGCCCAGGATTCTCCCTGAGATTTTCTCCATTCAAAACTCCATGATTTTCGGGTCGCAGGTCAGCATTAATGGGATCGTCGCATGTTTTGGTACCGGATGTTTGGCCTCTACAAGGAAACTTTTGGCCTCGTAGATTACTTTCCAAAGGTGACCCCGTTCAGTGCTCCGCCATGTCAGAAAACTCCCCCTCCTCCTCATGACTTCTACTAGGTGGTCGTTTCCTACCCGGGGTCTGCCTCCGCCCATGATCATACCTTCCCCGACCATTGTCACGTTGGGGAGGGTCTCTTCTATCATCCCGTTGCCTGAGCCTACCTCCGAAATTCCGTTTTGGGGATGATGCGCACATCCAAGGTCCAAACTCAGTGGTTGCATTTTGTTTTTTTGGCACCTCTTCTCGCCTCACATCTTGTTGCCCCGTGCTTGATCATACCACAGTCAAAACAAAACTTGGGGAGCCGCTCATATTGGAAACCTATCAACATGGACGCCCCATTAACCTTCAGCTTCCTTCCTCTTAATAAGGGTTTATGTAGATCTAGGGTGATCTTAACCCGTAAAGATTCGCCCCATCCCATTCCTCCATCATCCACATCCACCTCTTCCACATGCCCCATTGACGATCCGATTTGTTGCCCAAACACCATGCTCATACAAGCCAAGGGAAGGTTATACATTCGGACCCAAAAAGCTGCTTTGTCAAAAAGGAACTTCGAAGAGGGGGTCAATCCATCGAAATCCTCGATTACAAATAAACTCCCTTCAAAAACCCAGGGGCGTCCCTCCAACACTCTTTGCTTGTCTCTTCCCGTCACAAAGTCCACTAGAAAAAGGTTGTCTCCAAGGACTTTGAAAGAAGGTGTTCCAGAGGGCTTCCACCCACGTAAAAGTGTGGTTCGTATGATTTCCTTACTAACCAGGTGATCAGCAATCAGTTTTCCCACTACACAATTTTTTTCCTTGATGCACTCCTGCCTCCCAAGTCTGATTCTGTATCTCCAGTTCCTCGCACTCCACCTTCGACAAGGAAAAATTACCCCACATCCTTGTGAGATCGTCCTCCATCTGAGATTCAGTCTTTGCCATTTTTGTTCCTTCCACCACCGTAAAAAGCCTTGGAAAACAATTCCTTCTGCCTTAGATCTAAGATTTCTAGGGAGAAAACCAAAAACACTAATAACAAGAAAACTTTCTCGTGAAAAATCCATCTGCCAAGCAAAACAAACCAAACAAATCCTCTTCCACCTTCTCCCTAATAGATTACAGACAAACAGTAAGCGCCACCTCCAAGGCTACACCAACCATTGTCCCCATTAGGTTCTTCGAAGGCAAAGGCTCTGCCTGCTTTTTCATTATCCTTTTGAAATTAGACACCCCATACCTGTAACAATTTTAAATGATTTCAAACAGTGTCCAAGGTCTAGGGATTGTTGGACTATTATAAATACACCTCTATAGAAAGAGAGAGACGCGAATTTTCACCCCCAAAGAGTTCATCAGAGGCAGTACTAAGAGAGATCATATGTGGTGAGCTTTAAATTGAATTTCTTAGAGTTTGAGTTATCCCTTTGATAAATCTATGGTTGAAAAGTGTATCGGAAGGGTCCGGTAAAGGAGAATCACGTTGAAGAAGATTGTGAGTAAGGAGAAAAGTTGTATGCTTGTCAATCTTACAGAGCCAAGATCTTGCAAAGGGTTGTAAGTGTTCCTAGTGTCTGTAATATTTGGATAATCTTTTGATAGTGATTTCTTGGATTTGGCTACCCCAGAGAGGTTTTACTTTTAGATTGGTTTCTAAAAGGTTTCCTCTTCATATCCAAAATATTTGTGTCTGCCTCTTTATTGCTTTATATAATTTGGTGATTAAATTATTTTTGCTTCATAGTATTAATTCCGTGTAAATTGTGATAAACAAGTTTTTGGAGTTGTTAAGCGTTTTTCAGAATCCTATTTTATTATTTATTTATTTCAATGTATGTTAATTTATTTTTTTTAGAAAATAGGAAGGCGAAGGGCATGTATCAAGAAATTATAAGATAAAAGTGAAATTTCAAACACTTTGTGGATTCAAAATTTTATTAAGTTTAATCGTGCACTCACTCTACCACTAAAAAAAACTGGCCATTAATGTCGTTTTTTAAAGAACACTATTCATTAATGAAAAAAATGACACCAATCAATTAACCTTAGTTTCCATGCATGCAATATGTCGAAAAAATCAAATAACAGGAGAGTACATAAGCAACCATTTTATTCCATTATTATTATATATTGCCATCTCCTTACAAGAAGGGAAACATGGAAAAGTACTTTATTCAAACCGTTAGGTCTAACGGTTCACGGTGGCCATTACATATAGTTCTCTAATTATTATGCTGCAAACTTTTTCTGAAGATCGTCAACCACATTCTTCTCTAATTGGAAGGCCTTGATGAGAACATCCGGATTGATAGGAGGATTGGCTCCAAAAACGTTCTTTGCTATGACGATGAGCCCAGGATTCTGGCTGCCAAGACCGGAGAAAGATACAGCATTCGTGTTTCCAACATTAAACTGAAAGTGAATGAGACCAATTGGGAAGACAAAGACATCTCCCGGGTATAGAGTTTTGGTGATGAGGCGGTTATCCGGGTTGGATGTCACAAAGCCAACGAATAGAGTACCCTCTACGACTACTAGAATCTCGGTGGCACGAGGGTGAGTGTGAGGTGGATTTAGGCCGTATGGTGCAAAGTCTATGCGGGCTAGGGATACGCCTAGTGTGTTCAGGCCAGGTATTTTGGACACGTCCAAAAGAGTGACATTCGACCCGAGTTGACTTGCGGTGCTTCTAGGAGTGTTTAACCCCGGAAAGAAGAAATCGTTGGCAGTGACAAGCTTTGGGTCCTTGCAGAACTTTCCATTCACAAATACTGCAGAAAAAAGTAAAAAATAAAAAAATAAAAAGTTCGTTAATATCACAAGACACTTACATATTTAAGTAATCCTCCTAGCATAATTCAATTGATATACGTAGATCCAAACAATCAAGAAGAAGAAGGTGTAGATACCAGCATCAGCTGTACTGTTAAGTGCAACACAAAAGTCTTGCAGAGGAGCTGGGTCATAGGCAGAGGCAATGGAGCATGCCAAAGCCATGAGTGCCAAAGCTACAAGGCAATTAGGAAACCCTTTCATCCTTCTTCTGTATTATGTGAATTCTTGGTTTTGTGAGAAGTGAGAGATGTTGCATGGGAACATATCTATTTATAGCCGGAAGTGAATGAACCGGTCCATGTTTTTCACTAGATGGAGCCTGTAAGACATGTTTTTTTTTTTCCCCACAATCATATAAGAGTTGGTAAATCTTCAACATAGGGTGACGATCTTTTATTCAGTGGTTGAACCGGCCATTACTTAACCACTTAAATTTGCTGAGATTAGAAATATTGCAGCCAAATTCGACCACTTCAATTAATGGAACAGCGGGAAATATGTTCTATTAATGTTACTTTTATAGAGATAATATATTAGAAATTAATTGAAATGCATGAAACACCTCACCTCTGTATAGTTGACCCTGTCCTAACTAGGCATTTAAAATATATATTAAGCTTCGAAATAATGTAGGGGGTGTTAGAGACATCTCCTTATCCAACTCTCTTCCAGATAATGAAGATGAAGATTCAAATAATAAGATAAATAGATAACTCTTATTATCTTGTATAGCTTTCAAATTATACTTGATAGAATAGATTTCAAATTGTATTTGCTTTAGTATTTGATTCCATCTCTTTGTAACAAACTCAATTATAAATACAAAGCCTTAGCCTACGTTAAAGGCAAGGCAGCAAGCAAATTCAATTTATTGGATTTTATATGGTATCAGAGCCCTAGTGACTCACGTCAATTTTTTTCCCTGCTCTACGTTTTTTTTTTTCTTTCTTTCCTCAATGGCAGAAATACCACTCCTCCCAACCCAACAAACACCACCACCCATACCACCCATCACAACCCACCAGACGCCACCCTTGGTGACCTTCACCAACTTCAATCCTATTAAGCTCACTCAAGATACATATCCTATATGGCTACCTCAAGTTGTTCCTCATCTCAAGGGAGGAAATCTCTATGGCTATGTTGATGGCACTTACAAGTGCCCTCCAGAAACAATTACCACCACAACAGATGGAGTTGAGACCACATCCTCCAATCCTGCCTATTTGCATTGGTATATGCAAGATCAACTTATTCTTGGTGCTATAACATCTGCTCTATCCAGCAAGATGCTTTCCCATGTCACACGGTGCACCACCTCTTTGGAAGCATGGACCACTCTGAAGAATTTATTTTCTTCTCAGTCTAAGGCACGCTCAATGCAGGTGCATTATCAACTGAATACTCTCAAGAAAGGCAACTCCTCCATTGCAGATTATTACCAGAAATTCCTGGCTCTCACTGATACGTTATCTAGTATCGGCCAACCTCTCACTGACGTTCAAATGCAATCTTTTCTCCTTGGGGGTCTAGGATCTGAATATGATCCCTTCGTTACTTCCGTTACCACACGGATTGAACCTCTTTCGGTTGAAGAAATTTATGGCCATCTTCTCTCGCATGAAATGCGCCTAGAACAACACCACAATTCGATTGACTTATCAATTGCTGGAGTTAATGTTGCTGATCGTAGCTATCCCTCACGTGGTCGTGGAGGACGCCACAACTACCGTGGTTTCCAATCTGGGTCATCATCACATCCGTTTCGAGGTAGGGGGCGTGGATCCTCACATGGGGCATCTTCACGCCGTGGCACCTCAAACAATTATTCTCAGTCGCAGTCTCACCGCCCAATCTGCCAGGTATGTAATAAAATGGGTCATATTGCATTCGACTGTTATAATCGATTCAATCAAGCATATCCCAGAGATCTTCACAGAGATCAGTCCAACTCATTACATGCATACTACACCGCTCCTTCCGGTGGAATGGATCCTGCTTGGTACCCTGACTCCGGTGCTACCCATCATCTCACTTCAGACATTGACAATCTGAATCTCACAGCTGATGAATACAAGGGGTCTGATCAAATCCGAGTCGGCAATGGTAATGGGCTTTCAATCAAAAACATTGGAAACACTCGCATTTTTACTCCATCTCAAAACTTTGATCTTTTCAATGTTTTACATGTCCCTGCTATCTCCAAAAACTTAATCTCTGTTCATAAATTCACAAAAGACACTAATACTTTTTTTGAATTCCATCCTCATTACTTTCTTTTGAAGGATCGCAAATCCGGGAAAATCTTGCTCCACGGCCCGAATAAACATGGCCTCTATCAATTTTCAAATTCCGCAAATAAGCTCCCTGCATCTGTCCATGTTGGTGAGCGAGTCTCTACTTCTCAATGGCACTCCCGGCTAGGTCATCCCGCCTTACGTGTGGTCCGTCGTGTGCTCTCAAATTTTCGTCTTCCAGTTGCGTCAAATAAATCGATGTCTCCTTGTCCCGCTTGTCTAAGTTCCAAAAGCAAGCAGCTCGTCTTTCATTCTTCACATTCCATAGCCACGTGTCCTCTAGAATTAATATACACCGATGTATGGGGTCCAGCTCCAGTTCTTTCTAGATCTGGCTCCAAATATTATGTGTCTTTTTTGGATGCTTTTAGCAAATATACGTGGCTTTATCCAATGTCGTGTAAGAGTGATGTTAGCTCTATTTTCTTGAAATTCAAATCTAATGTGGAATGTTATTTTAACTCTACTATCAAATCTGTTCAATCTGATTGGGGTGGAGAATATCGTCCATTAAATAAAATTCTTGTTCAATTTGGCATCTCTCATCGTGTTTCTTGTCCACACACACACCAACAAAATGGTTCAATTGAACGCAAACACCGACACATTGTCGAAACTGGTCTTGCCTTATTATCTCATGCAAAAATGCCCTCAAAATTTTGGGATGATGCTTTCTCTACTGCATGCTACCTTATAAATCGTATGCCAACATCCGTTCTTAAAAATAATTCTCCATTTGAAATTCTTTTTAAATGCTCTCCCGATTACACTTTTCTTCGCACTTTCGGGTGTGCATGTTGGCCAAACCTTCGTCCATATAATTCCAACAAATTTCAAGCTCGATCTATTCAATGCCTTTTTCTAGGTTATAGTCTTTTACACAAGGGTTACAAATGCTTACATTTATCCACTGGCAGAATTTATATTTCCAGAGATGTCCGCTTCAATGAATCAATTTTTCCTTGTGAAATTGAGGCCCCTTTAGAACTACCCACACAAAATCAAGAGATCCGGCCATTTTCCATAGCCCAATTCATACCTCCGGTTGGCCCATCTCACTCTCCCAAAAATTCTGTCTTAGAGTCCAGCCAAAATTCAGCCTTAGAGTCCAACCAAAATTTTCCTGCACCTACGTCATCAAGTACTCCATCTTTATCCACTACATCATCTTCACCCACATCACCCACCTACTCACAATCTCTTCCAGATTCATCCTCTGTTTCTATCGCCTCACCTCCATCTCTCTCACAAGTTGCAATACCCACTGAATCACCCTCACCCAATATTCAATCCAACTCTCATCATCAAATGATCACTCGTGCCAAACACAACATCTCCAAACCAAAACAATTC
>NC_081541.1:28647752-28726106 GCF_901000735.1 Corylus avellana | reverse complement strand
CAAATAAATCGATGTCTCCTTGTTCCGCTTGTCTAAGTTCCAAAAGCAAGCAGCTCGTCTTTCATTCTTCACATTCCATAGCCACGTGTCCTCTAGAATTAATATACACCGATGTATGGGGTCCAGCTCCAGTTCTTTCTAGATCTGGCTCCAAATATTATGTGTCTTTTTTGGATGCTTTTAGCAAATATACGTGGCTTTATCCAATGTCGTGTAAGAGTGATGTTAGCTCTATTTTCTTGAAATTCAAATCTAATGTGGAATGTTATTTTAACTCTACTATCAAATCTGTTCAATCTGATTGGGGTGGAGAATATCGTCCATTAAATAAAATTCTTGTTCAATTTGGCATCTCTCATCGTGTTTCTTGTCCACACACACACCAACAAAATGGTTCAATTGAACGCAAACACCGACACATTGTCGAAACTGGTCTTGCCTTATTATCTCATGCAAAAATGCCCTCAAAATTTTGGGATGATGCTTTCTCTACTGCATGCTACCTCATAAATCGTATGCCAACATCCGTTCTTAAAAATAATTCTCCATTTGAAATTCTTTTTAAATGCTCTCCTGATTACACTTTTCTTCGCACTTTCGGGTGTGCATGTTGGCCAAACCTTCGTCCATATAATTCCAACAAATTTCAAGCTCGATCTATTCAATGCCTTTTTCTAGGTTATAGTCCTTTACACAAGGGTTACAAATGCTTACATTTATCCACGGGCAGAATTTATATTTCCAGAGATGTCCGCTTCAATGAATCAATTTTTCCTTGTGAAATTGAGGCCCCTTCAGAACTACCCACACAAAATCAAGAGATCCGGCCATTTTCCATAGCCCAATTCATACCTCCGGTTGACCCATCTCACTCTCCCAAAAATTCTGCCTTAGAGTCCAGCCAAAATTCAGCCTTAGAGTCCAACCAAAATTTCCCTGCACCTACGTCATCAAGTACTCCATCTTTATCCACTACATCATCTTCACCCACATCACCCACCTACTCACAATCTCTTCCAGATTCATCCTCTGTTTCTATCGCCTCACCTCCATCTCTCTCACAAGTTGCAATACCCATTGAATCACCCTCACCCAATATTCAATCCAACTCTCATCATCAAATGATCACTCGTGCCAAACACAACATCTCCAAACCAAAACAATTCACAGATGGAACTGTTCGGTATCCCCTTCCTCGAGCACTCATTGCCGAATCCACTCCATCTTTGGTTGAACCCACTTGCTATTCATCAGCTGTCAAAGACGAAAATTGGAGGAAATCTATGAATGTGGAGTTTGATGCACTTCTCAGGAACCAAACGTGGGTACTTGTTCCACCGTCGACAGCCAAAAACATTGTTGGGTGCAAATGGGTCTTTCGGTTGAAAAGGAAGGCGGATGGATCAATTGATCGCTACAAATCACGGCTTGTCGCAAAAGGTTTTCATCAGCAGCCTGGAATCGATTATGGTGAAACTTACAGTCCGATCATTAAACCCACAACGGTACGTATTGTGCTCTCTGTTGCTATCTCTGCTGGCTGGCCAATACACCAGATTGATATTCAAAATGCTTTTTTACATGGAAATTTATCTGAGGAAGTCTATATGTCTCAACCACCTGGGTTTGTACACCCTCAATTTCCCTCTCACCTGTGCAAATTACAAAGAGCATTATATGGTTTAAAACAAGCCCCCAGGGCTTGGTTCTCCAGACTTAGCAATAAACTCCTGAGTCTCGGCTTCTATGGGTCAAAATCAGACACCTCTTTGTTTATATTCAAGAGTGAACTGTATACCATGTTTGTACTTATTTACGTAGATGATATACTGATTACTTCTTCTAAACCTGCTGCTATATCTGAGCTACTTGAAAATCTTCACACTGAATTTGCTGTCAAAGATTTGGGAAAATTAAATTTCTTCCTAGGCATTGAAGTGATTCCCCGCTATCATGGTGTTCTGTTATCCCAACATCGTTACATTTTGGACATTCTGAAGAGGACAAAAATGTCTGAGGCAAAACCAGCAACTTCTCCCATGGCCTCATCCACGAATCTCTCAGCTTTTGAAGGCAGTTTGTTTTTAGACCCAACACTATATCGTAGCACAGTTGGAGCTCTTCAATATTTATGTATTACAAGACCCGACATCTCCTTCAGTGTGAACAAACTATCTCAGTTTATGCATAAACCTACAGACATTCATTGGCAATCAGTGAAGCGGCTACTTCGGTACCTCAAACACACAATTCAGTTTGGTCTCCAGTTCCACAACTCACCTTCAAATTCAATTCAAGCCTACACAGATGCTGATTGGGCTGGCAACCGGGATGATCGTCGTTCCACCGGTGGTTACTGCATATTTCTTGGAAAAAATCTGGTCTCATGGAGTTGTAAAAAACAACAGACAGTCGCACGGTCTAGCACAGAGGCCGAGTACAAAGCACTCTCAAACACAGCAGCTGAACTCCTATGGATACTTTCTTTGTGTTCTGAACTCGGTCTGCAATTCACACAAGTCCCTACCTTGTGGTGTGATAACATAGGAGCCACATATTTATCTTCGAATCCAGTTTTTCATGCACGCACAAAACACATTGAGATCGATTTTCATTTTGTACGTGACATGGTCGCTCACAAGAAACTCACCATCAGATTTTTGTCCAGCAAAGACCAACTAGCAGACATTTTCACAAAACCACTGTCCTCAATTAGGTTCGGATTTCTTCGTGACAAACTCAACATCACTCCGTTACAGCTGAGTTTGAGGGGGCGTGTTAGAGACATCTCCTTATCCAACTCTCTTCCAGATAATGAAGATGAAGATTCAAATAATAAGATAAATAGATAACTCTTATTATCTTGTATAGCTTTCAAATTATACTTGATAGAATAGATTTCAAATTGTATTTGCTTTAGTATTTGATTCCATCTCTTTGTAACAAACTCAATTATAAATACAAAGCCTTAGCCTACGTTAAAGGCAAGGCAGCAAGCAAATTCAATTTATTGGATTTTATAGGGGGAGAGCAGCCAGCAGGCATCAGGGTTGCTTGTATGCCATGACTATTACGAGCACTTAATTATGTTTTGAGTTGCGAAATTATTATATTGATTTGATGCATTCTACGCAAATTTAGATGTTCATACTGCCTGAAATGCTCCAAGTCAAATGATGTTGTCTTCTTTTGCTCTGCTCCAAGTCAAATGATGTTATCTTATCTCATTAAGATTATCTTCTTTTGCTCTGCTAGAAAAAGCTTTCCCAGATACTACCATTCTCAAAGGCATTTCGTATATTCTTGTCTTGTCTAGCTACTCTTTTTTTTTTTTTTAAGGTTTGAAAGTTTTTTTAGGTTGTTGGGGGAATAAATTCATGCATGCGCAACTTAATGATTCTGGTGTATTTCGTTTACAACAGAAGATCTAACTCCAATTTAAGATTTGAAAGGTTCTCTTAGGTTGTTTGGGGACACTATAAAAAAAATGGTAAATATATCATAAGTACCTGAGTTAACGCGCCAAAATTAAATAGTCCCTAAGTTTTTTTGAAAAAAAATTTACTTTCTAGGTTAATCGAAATGCCGTCAAAATTTTTTAACCCCGTTAATTCCCATCAAAACGTACCGTTTTGCCACGTAAGCATATTAATTTTTTATTAATTTAATTTAAAAATTAAATCTAAAATTAATTAAAAAAAAAAAAAAAAATTCCCGAGAGAGGGAGCGTCGACGGTGGGTATGTGTGAAAATGCCACCCCTGGGATTTTTTCCGACAAGGATTGTGAAACGCTTAATTCAGAGGCTGTTGGTGAACTAAAAAAGGAATCTGTTGAAAGCTTTGGTATTGGAAAGGCCTTGGAGAAAGAAGAACAGGACACATTCGCTGAAGATGGGATTTCCGAGAAGGGAGAGATAGTTGGCTCAAAAGCAAATTTTCTGGGTAAGGATGGTTCTGTGGATGAGGCTGAATTAGTTTCAGAAGATTGCTCACTACAGTGTGTGAATTCAAGTTTGATTCAATTACCCACGAGCTCCAAGCTTTATTAAGAGCATCTTTAAACATTTTGAAGTTCTGGGGTTTTTTGGAGGTGAGCCAAAAAGGGCAAGATTTGAAGTTGGATCTGAATCTTGGGAAAGGGTTTATCCCAAGAGAGGCTAATGTATCTTTGGACTTTTTTCTTATGTAGGCTATGGCTGGAGATTTGTGCAGTTGATTTCATTTTCATTTGTGTTTGATTTCTGCTGCCGAAGATTTTTGTTTTTTCAAGTTTCTTATCTGATTCTTTTGTAGATCTTACAGGAACGTATGAGCAAACCCGTTTGGTTTCTCACACACTTAAAGCATTCCTTTGAACATATCCATAGCTTTTCCTAAAGACCCATCATGAACATGAGCTGAAATCATCGAAGTCCATGTCACCACGTTCTTTGAATCATTTTGTCGAACAGGAGGTGTGCATGGTCTAAACCATTACATTTTGCGTATAGGCTCAAAAGGTTGTTTGCGATATGGATTTTTGAGATTGCCCGTGAGACCACAAGCTTTGCATAGAATTTCTTGCACTCTCTGATCGATTCAGGCTTTGGGTTCTTCTCAAATAGAAGTGAAATGGGTGGGGTGGCCAGCGGGTGGGCTTCAAATTTTTTTATTTTTTATTTTAGATTTAAATTTTAAAAAATTAATATTTTAATGAATTAAAACTGTGCGTTTTGACCTAGACTAATGGCTGTTAACAAATTCTGACGGCAGGGATTTTTCTGGCATTTTGATTGACCCATGGAGTAAATTTTCGAAAAAAAAAAACTTTGAAACTATTTAATTTTGGCGCGTTGACTTAGGGACTTATGATATATTTACCCTAAAAAAAGGTATGTTTTTGACGTGGCAAACAGTAACCCACCTTTTGCCACATCAATAAAAGTAGCACTTCAATAATTATTTTATTGACGTGTTGAATGTGCCACGTCAATATTTAGTGACGTGGCACATATTCCATGCGTCAAGAAATAGCAACGTGTCAAATATTGCCACGTTGCTAAAGTTAAATTCAATTTAATTTTTAAAAATTATATTTAAATAATTTAATATAGTAACATGGTAAACTATCACACGTCAATAAATATTGACGTCTCAAAATGACACGTCAATATTTATTGATGTGTTAAAATGACACGTCAATATTTATTGACGTGTTAAAATGCCACGTCAATAAATTATTAATGTGCCATTCCGCCGCGTCAAGAAATACTGACGTGCCATTTTAACACATCAATATTTATTGACGTGCCATTGTTTCACACGTTAAAAAAAAATTATGTAATCTTTTTTAAAAAATTAACGATTAGTAAATATTAATAACAAAATAATGATGAACGATTAATAAAAATTAATAACAAAATTTGATTAAAAAAAAAAGTTTTAATAAAAATTAACGATTAATAACAATTGGACATGCAGAAATTCCGTCCAAACCGGTATAGAGGAAATATCTTCCAACCCATATAAAATAGTGCAAACTGTTTATAAACATTTAAATGGCACATTAAATTTAATCTAGATTTCCTCCATACCAGTTTGAAGAAAATTCATGTCCATAACAATTAATAATTAATAAAAAAAATTTAATTGCTATTTTTTTTTTTTTTTTTTTGAAGAAAAAACTGCCTTCTCATTGATTAATTCAAACCAACTGGAGCATATCACTCCATCTGTAAAAGATCAGAAATACATGCAGGTAGCTCATGTAGCCATAACTTATCCATAAAATCCTGAGTTGCTATTTTTGAAAAAATATGTGCTCCCTGATTACCCTTCCTGCGAACAAAAGACATTTGCCATTGTTGAAGAGACTGTAATTCTTGCTTGATATCGTCCACCATCATCCCCATGCTGCTCCAATCCGGGTTTGAAGAATTAATGGCCTTTATTACCCCCTGTGCATCCCCTCAAAATGAAGGCGATCAAGTCCCAAATTTTTGCAAAATTGGACCGCCACAAGAGCTGCCCATGCCTCCGCCTTTAGAGAATCCAAACTGCCCACACAGGTTCTACTCAAAGCTGCAATGACTAGACCCTGCTCATCTCACACCAACACACCAAAACCCATCCAGCCTTTTCCAGATGCCAAAGAAGCATCCCAATTTACTTTTTTTCAGGCCAGTTGTGGATTTTGCTTCATGCGCCCCTGCTCCCAACCTGATAGCTGCATCAAAGTCTTCTATAGCCACCTTTGTTCGTTGAACCAGTAACGTGGGATGGGTCATAGTGCCACCATGCACCACATCATTTCGTCGAAGCCACAAACGACGAGCTAGGCCTATAAATTGCTTAATTTCAGCTTCTGCACAAAGAATAAAAATATCCTCAACCGATTGGAGAAAAGATAAGACCCCTGTAGAACTTTTCTTCTGCAGTTTCCGGCACCCCATACTCCAAGCATCCATAGCTGAAGGACACTCCCATAAAATATGTAAAGCCGTTTCTGGAGCATTCCCACATAATGGGCACAATGGATCTTCTACAATTTTCCGCTTGTGTAAGTTACTCTGAGAAGGAAAAATCTCATGACATGCCCTCCATAAAAAATTCTTTTCGGCATTTGGAATTCTTTGCGCCCACAACTTGCTCCACACTGTACTACGTCCCACCTGTAATGAGCATTGTTAGTTCTTGTGTTGGCTTAATTCAGTTCCAAAATGCAGAGGCTACTGTTCATGAGCTCAAACACTGATATAGAATGCTCAGAATCACATCTCCACCGTTCATAACGTAGATTCATGTGTCATGAATGTCTCTACAAAATTTCAGCTCAATCGGACCACAAACGCCCATCGATCGGAGCTGTTGATCAAGACTGGACAGCATTTTCAGAATGTTGTTTCACTCATTGCATGCCAGGTCCGGACCGGCCTTTCCCGTGTCCGGACCGCAATTCTAGAAACCTTATTTTTGCTCCACAAGGCCGTGTCCGGACAGCCCATTAACTTGTTCGGACACCCCGTACCTATTATGCCCAAAAACATGTTTTTAGTGGGCCTAGGTCTAGGGTTTGATGTACTGATATATATACATCATTATAGAAGAGAGAGGCACAAATATTCACCTCTAGAGAGTTCGTCGGAGGCTGTGCTAAGAGAGATCATATGTGGTGAGCGTTAAATTGAATCTCTTAGAGTTTTATTTTTTTCTTTGGTAAATCTACGGTTGAGAAGTCTATCGGAGTTCCGGTAAAAGGAAATCATATAAAAGAATTGTGTCGGATGTTCTGGAAATGGCTACTGCTGTAGAAGTCAAGTGGGTCGCTTGTCGTGTGCAAGGAAGTGTCAATTGCAAAGGTTTTGTAATCCTTCTTGTATTCCTTATTCTTCTTATAGTGGATTGATTTCCTAGGTTTGGCTGCCCCGGAAAGGTTTTACATTTAGAGAGTTCTCTAAATGGTTTTCTCTTCATAACCAAATATCTGTGTTCTTGATTGCATATTTCATATCTATATTTGGTTGATCTTTTAACTACTAGGTTAGATCTTTTTCTGTTTAATCTGTGTGAAACACCTAGACATTTGGATAGGTGTTGTTTGGAGTTGTTTTAGAATTTTCAATTGGTATCAAAGCGGGTTCACTCTGTCAAATGATTAAATTCTTGAGTGT
This sequence comes from Corylus avellana, assembly GCF_901000735.1. NCBI lineage: Eukaryota > Viridiplantae > Streptophyta > Magnoliopsida > Fagales > Betulaceae > Corylus > Corylus avellana. The sequence goes on along the minus strand of NC_081541.1, from coordinate 28,718,456 downwards.
GATCCTATATACTTTCTAGATGTCCCAAACTCTTAATTGTTTCGAAACTGCTGATAATTCTTTTTGTGAAGCTATTATGTCTTCTGATAAACAGTATTATTCTGATTGTGATTCTGATAATGAAATTGATCTTCAGGAGACTTATAATTTGTTGTTTCTGAAATTCTCTGAGCTACAAGTTATTAATTCCAAGAATCTAAATGGACTCAGAGAGGCTGAACATGATAAAGATGAACTAATTGGTGAATTGAGTGATTATCTTGATTTGTGTAAAACATTGAAATCTGAAAATCATGATCTTGCTAATAAAGTTGAGTCATTAGAGAATGAATTAAAGGAGTCCAAAACTCTATTGGAAAAATTCTCTAATGATAATCTTGGCAAAATTTTGCATACCCAAAAATCTACTTATGATAAATCTGGGATTGATTTTGACAAGATTATTGCTCCTTCCTCTAACCTTGCTTCTTCTTCCAAGAAAGTTTTTGTTGAAACAGAAAACTTGGAAGAGCCATTGGATAAAGATAAGCTAGTTCCTGTTCACTCCTCAGGAAGAAGAGGAAAAAAAGTCTTAAAGAAAAAGAAAAAAACAGCTACTGCGACCTCAAGAGGTAAGAAGGGTAAGAAATGTAAGTACTCTCGTGTTAAGCACTTTTTACCTAAAAGCAACTCCAACTTTGTTTACCTTGCAAGGAACCAACCTTCTCAAAGGTTCATTCCTACATGTCATCACTGTGGTAAGATTGGGCACATTCGCCCTAATTGTTTTCAGTTGAATAATCATGAGTCAAAAAGAGATTATTTTCGTTTTAGGAATAGTCATGAAGAATTATTCAACATGCTAAGGGGTGTTATCACCCAGTTAAATGATTTGGACAAGAGTAACACATTTGTCCCCAATATGAAGAAAGTTTGGATTAAGAAGGTTGATACCATTCACCCATTGAGGGGGAGTGGTAGTGATCTCACCTAAATTTAGGTGAGTAAATAACATGTCTAGGAATGGTTGTTTTGCTTATTTTTGAAAATCCTAGAGCATGTTATTTTTCTTTACATTGCATTTTTTTTTGTTTTGCATTTGTTTTTCGTTCGTGTGCATTTCTTTTGTGAAAAAATTTCAAAAAGATAAAAATATGTTACTTTGATTGTTTTATTTTCTTTCTTTTGTCTTATGCACCTAGGTAGTCCATTAATTTCTCATGTTGTTTTTTATGGATTTAATTCTTTGTGTAATACCCCGAAATTTATACTTAGAATAAATGTGATCTTATTATCAAGGATAAGGAGGATTTGCAATTTTATTAAGATTTATATGGAGTTAGGTAAATAGACTTAATGTGAAAGATGATGGAAATTGATAGTTATAATTTTAGTGGGTTATTGAAAGAAAAGTCACATTGTTTTGGACGCCGAAAATTATTTGAGTGACCTTAAATAAAACTGTTTTAATACCTTATAGAATGATGAGAAATGAAGATTTTAAAAGTGGTTTCATGATTTTTGGATGCTTGGAGAAGGAGTTATGATTTTTAGAAGATGCAAGTGTCAAAACAGGAATTTCAGTCAAACAGAGGCACCGAATTTCGTGGGACTTTTGAGGTACCAAACAGTTATGGGTTACTATGATTTTTGGATATGTTGTGCATTTTGGAATGAGGAAAATTTCAAACCAAAGTTCGTGTCATTTGGAGTTAAATTGAAAGAGTTATGGTTTTTCCAAGTTTAATAGATCAAGCTGTCGAGTAGTTGCAGTACCTGCAATTTGGAAAATTAATTGGATGGGTTACTGATGTCCGTAAGCCACGATTTTTGGGTATGTGGTAGTCAAAAGGTTTAGGTTCATTGAGGATTAATTGTATATTTTTATGACCACGTTCTAATGTAAATGCATGAGGATTTTAAAGCTTGACAAGTCACCAAGCTCAAGATGACACATGGCATTGTATGAGAAGTTGCTTGGGGACCAAGTTTAAGCTGCTTGGTTGACACCTAAATTTACAGATGGCATACAGCATGCTCCCACAGCTTTCTCGGTGAACACCTGGGCAGCTAATGTGTCAAGCTTACTTGACACTTGTACTGGTTCAGCAGGTGGCTAGAGTGTATGTGGGACAAATGTCCCACATACGGCCAGCTCTTCATCCTATAAAGGGGGGAAATTTTCCCCATTTGCTCACAGCTCAAGTGAGCGTGAGATGAGTGAGAGAACCGGAAGAAGAAAAGAAAGGAAAGAGAGGAGAAAAGAAAGAGAGAAGGGAAAAGAGAAGAAAAGAAAGAAAAGAGAGAAGAAGAAAAGAAAGAAGAGAAAGAAAGAGAAGAGGATGAAGAAATAAAAAATTTGAGAACTCTCCAAGGAATTGTGAGTTGGATGCGGATTCAAAATAAGGACATGCAATGCCAGGTAAGGGGACACAACACCAAAACCCCCAACAAATTTTATTATAAATCATTGAAATAAAATGTTGGGAATTTTATAAAGGATTCACTTACATGGTTTTCAATTGCACTTCCTTTCGTTTTTTTATGACAAGTTTTATTTATTTATATGTCATTGTTTAAGAATTTTACGTGATACAGTTACCCTATCTCATGATTTATGCATGACTGCAATTATGAATGAAAAGAGCTCTCAAAGTTCATGGCACAAATGAGTTTACAGATTATATGAAATGTTATATGTACATTCATGGCATAGCATACAGTTACAGATGAGTTTACAGATCATATGAAATGTTATATGTGCATTCATGGTTTTAAATGTTTAACCCGAGACACGATTATAGTGACGATCGGTACCGCATAGGGTAGCAGGGCAAGCACACCGAAGGACGGTTACGAGAAGGTGTGTGCTACCGGCCAGGTGGCCTTCACCTAGGGAAGTTCCCAACTTGGTAGCTCTCCCCTGTGACGACAGGATGAGCATATAAGTCCTTCGGGACAAGCCAACGTGCGCTGCTCACGGTAAAAATTGTGGCGTCGGGTCAAAAGGGTAAAATAGCAGTTTTGAAAGAAAGAAAAAGAAAGTGCTTGTACATCTCATAAGTCACCTAATTAATTGTCATTTATTTTATTAATTGTGCATAATTGATATCATAGCATAACATCTGCATTGCATATTTTATAGCATCTTGGTTTTGTGGCTACTTACTGAGTTGTCGAACTCACCCCTTCTCCCTATACATCTTTTTCAGATTGCTCTATATGTATATCGTAATAATTGAAGACATGGGTACCAGTGGGCCTCTTAGTTGTTAAAGATCTTATCGCTGCTTTATGGACTAGCAGGAGTAGTAGCAGTAGAAGTGTTTGGGACTCCATTCTATAGACTAGACGGCTTGGGCTAAGCATAGACGGTGTAATTTTATTGTTTATGAGATTATTGAATACTAGCACATTATGTGTTTGTGATTTATAAACGAAAAATTTTAGTACTCTGGTGACGTTATGATCTTATATTAGGAGAATTTTTTTTTGTTTAAATATGAATATGTTACAATTGCTCTCAATCGCTCTACCTTTAGAACTTGGGGCGTTACACTTTGCGTCTTGAAATGTTCTTAATATGTATGAGATGAAAATATATGTCAATGGACTTGTTTTTGTGGTTACCTAAAGCCTAAGCTTATGTGATACATTTTGCCTATGCTTTATCTCTTGTGCACATTTAAGCTTAAATTGAGGTTTTGTTTCACTTTATTTGTGAGGTCTGTTAGGTAACCATATGAGGTTTTTGACTAGTCATATTTTTCAAATTGACCATATGCTAATTGAACCTAGGGCTTAAAAATTCCTGCTTTCTCTTTTGTGATAAGCACCAAAAGTTTAAGGATACTTTCTCAAAGAGAAAAATAAACAAAATAGTGAAACAAATAAAATCAAAAGATCATATTCCAAAAGGAATTTATTTCACTGTGTCAAACTTGTGCAAAATGTTTTACAAAGAGAAATGTATAGGATGAGAGTGGCTAAGCCCTAGTATGATAAGGTTTGACTTTTGATTTGATATACTTGTCAAAACCTCATGGTGGTGAAACTTTCTCCTCATTTTGTAAGTTGAAAATTTTTCTCTTTGGATGGCTTACACACACACCACACAAGTATGGGTTGAATGGAACATTTTTTTTGCTTGGGTTAAGCAATATGAGTTTCTTGCCATTTCTAGTCTCATGTATATTTTGCATATTTGGAGCATGTTTGGGATATTCATTGTGCAATACATAAGTTATTGATATGTGTATCATGTGTGTTCATTTGACTTTTGAGGGGAAGAAACATGTTTTGCTTTTTTAGCTTCTTGTTGATTATTGAGTCATATGTTGAGGGGGAGTTTTTGGTGATGGATGTTCATGATCTTGCATTCTACGTCATTTTTTTTATCATGAGTTTTATTTCTGTATTCCTGTTCCACATATGCCTTGATGTATTTTGTGAAGTGTTTCAGGAAATATGAAGACCTTTTGTCATTCTGTGACAAAAGGGGGGAGTAAATATGCGGAGATGATGGGATTGGCTTGGCATTTTGGTTTTGTCATTGAATTGCCAAAGGGGGAGTTTGTTAGTTCTTGTGTTGGCTTAATTCAGTTTCAAAATGCAGAGGCTACTGTTCACGAGCTCAAACACTGATATAGAATGCTCATAATCAAATCTCCATCGTTCATAATGTAGATTCATGTGTCATGAACGTCTCTACAAAATTTCAGCTCAATCAGACCACAAACGCCCATCGATCGAAGCTGTTGATCAAGACTGGACAGCATTTTCAGAATGCTGTTTCACTCATTGCATGCCGGGTCCGGACCGGCCTTCCCCGTGTTTGGACCGCAATTCTAGAAACCTTATTTTTGCTCCACAAGGCCGTGTCCGGACAGCCTATTAACTTGTTCGGACACCTCGTACCTATTATGCCAAAAAACATGTTTTTAGTGGGCATAGGTCTAGGGTTTGATGTACTGATATATATACATCATTATAGAAGAGAGAGGTACAAATTTTCACCTCTAAAGAGTTCGTCGGAGGCTGTGCTAAGAGAGATCATATGTGGTGAGCGTTGAATTGAATCTCTTAGAGTTTTATTTTTTTCTTTGATAAATCTACGGTTGAAAAGTCTATCGGAGTTCCGGTAAAAGGAAATCATATAGAAGAATTGTGTCAGATGTTCTGGAAAGGGCTACTGCGGTAGAAGTCAAGTGGGTCGCTTGTCTTGTGCAAGGAAGTGTCAATTGCAAAGGTTTTGTAATCCTTCTTGTATTCCTTATTCTTCTTATAGTTGATTGTTTTCCTGGGTTTGGCTACCCCGGAGAGGTTTTACATTTAGAGAGTTTTCTAAATAGTTTCCTCTTCATAACCAAATATCTGTGTTCTTGATTGCATATTTCATATCTATATTTGGTTGATCTTTTAACTGCTAGGTTAGATATTTTTCTGTTTAATCTGTGTGAAACACCTAGACATTTGCATAGGTGTTGTTTGGAGTCATTTTAGAATTTTCAAGCATGAAGCACCTTCCTAAGCGTCCATTTCCAGCTGCAAATGATAGGCACTTTTAATAGAAAAAATTCCATTTCTTGTGCGTCGCCATATACACATAGCATTTTTAATTGCTATGTGTATAATGATTATTGTAATTAATTTTAGGGAAAAATATAAAAAAGCCCCTCAAACTACTAGCCGTTTTCGATTTAGCCCCTTGATGTTCCAAAAGTCATAAAGTAGCCCCCCAAACTACCAAACTGTCGCATTTTGGCCACTCCGTTAGTCAAAACCGCCAGTCTAGACGGAAACTACAAAACGACGTCATTTGGGTACGGGTAAGTTACAAAAATGCCCTTGTATGTTTTTTTTTTTTTTTTAATTTTTTATTTTAAGGAGGAGTAAAACGGCGCCGTTTTGCTCCAAAAAGGGTTCACTTACCCTAAGCAAAACAGCGCCGTTTTGCTTAGGTTAAGTGAACAAAACGCCCAATCTCAATCAATCCCACGCAGCACAGGTCCCCCCCGTCCCCCTCACGCACAGCCGTCACCGATCCTCTTCTCCACACTCATAGCTCCGGTCATCCAGCCCATCGTGCCGGTCATCCCCCTCACGCCAATCGTCCCGTCGTCACGCTGTCATCCTGCAAAACCGAAAAAGCCAAACGTGTAAGTTGGGTGGAGGGCGGGCTAAGAATAATTTTCCCTTCTCGTGCCAAAATATATACAACTACTAAGGTTCTTTGTTAATGTCTACTTTCTATTGGAGTTCATTTAAGATTTGCAAGCCAAATATGTGTTCTTAAATAAATAAATTTAAATTTGTTGAAAGTTCCTCATTTGGGAGTGCATTTTAAATAAAATGCCGGTCCGTCCGTAGGTTGAAAGAAGCAGGGTGGGTGCGCTGCATTTGGACAATTTCATTTATTTTTTTGTTAATTTTCGGTTAGCTCATGGTGTATTGCTTATTGTCATGGATGGCATGCATTACAACAAGGAGGACCACAGAAAAAAAGGGAAGGCAGAATGCAAAAAAATAAATCATACAACCAACCCATCCGACAATAAGCAGACAATAAACTCATCATCAACCAATAACTTCAAATATTATATTATACAGAAAAAACAACGGGTTTGCAGACAAGGAAAAAAATATACAAACAACAAAGAAATACACAAAAACATAGGGACCCATATCACTTTCGGACACTATAAAGTCAATCTTTCTTCACACTAAATCAAACCATCAATACATCTGCAAAATGCCCAAAATCATTCTCCACAAACCCTAAAAAATAGGAACAACTCAATGGGTTACCTTCAGTGACCGATTGGGCTGTTTGGAGAGAATGATTTGTGGCTTTTTCGGTTTTGCAGGACGACAGCGTGACGACAGGACAACGGAACGATCGGCGTGTGGGGGACGACCGGCACGATCGGCTGGAATACCGGAGCTGTGCGTGGGAGACGATCCGATTGGGTTGTTTGGACGAAATGATTTGTGGCTTTTTTGGTTTTGCCGGACGATGGCGTGACGATGGGACGATGGGCGTGAGGGGGACAACTGGCGCAATGGGCTGGATGACCGGAGCTGTACGTGTAGAGAAGAGGATCGGTGACGGCTGTGCGTGAGCGGGAAGGGGGGGACCTGTGCTGCGTGGGATTGATTGAGATTGGATGTTTTGTTCACTTAACCTAAGCAAAAAGGCGCCGTTTTGCTTAGCGTAAGTGAACCCTTTTTGGAGCAAAACGGCGCCATTTTGCTCCTCCAAAAATAAAAAATAAAAAAATAATACAAGGGCATTTTTGTAACTTACCCATAACAAAACGATGTCGTTTTGTAGTTTTCGTCCAGACTGACGGTTTTGACTAACGGAGTGGCCAAAATGCGACAGTTTGGTAGTTTGGGAGGCTACTTTATGACTTTTGGAATATTAGGGGGCTAAATCGAAAACGGCTACTAGTTTGGAGGGCTTTTTTTATATTTTTCCCTTAATTTTATTTGTTTCCATAAGATATATATATATATATATATATATATATATATTAAAACCCGTTAAAATGTTATAAAAATCATAAAATTTAATGTGTTTGAATTATAAGCTTATAATTTATATATTTATTAAGGCATTTCACAATATACGAAAACTTCACACGCATTGATTATTTTTTCTTTGAAATTAATCCTACTTGTTTAATTAGACCTTTCATATATATATAGCTAGCTAGGGTACGTATATATGTTAGTTGAAATAATTAGCGAGCTTTGAACCTATCTAGCTAGCTATAGCTGTTAAGTATATATGTATATTATAGCGTAAATATACCTTTCATGGACTATCAAAAAATCAAGTGATATAAGAGGCACTTTTTATTTATTTCTTTTTATAAATTAAATAGTTAATTAGTAGCTAGCTAGGTTTTATTAAACTTAACTACCAGTCAAAATGACACGTCAATAATTATTGACGTGCCATTATTTCACACGTCAAAAATTAATTAATTAATAATATTAATTATTTGGTTAAAAAAATATTAGACAACAAAATTTAATTTGTATATGTATAATTGGTATATGTCATCATATATTAAGAGATATATTCAAAACCATTAAAATTTTATAAAACTAGTTAATGTTCTTGTCTCTTATATGCAATGCTTTCACTATATATGGTTATTATATGTGCTTTGTATTTCTTTAATTTATGGTTATTAATTAATATTAGGTAACAAAATATATATGGCTATTAATTAATAATAAAAATTATGCAATGCTTTCACTATATATAGTTATTATATATATATGTGCTTTATATTCTTTAATTTATTGGCTATTAATTAATAGTAGGTAACAAAATATATATGGTTATTAATTAAAGTGATATAGTATTAATACATATCACCTTTTCAATATTGTAGGAATATTAATACATATATGCATTATCTTAGTCTTAAGTATATAGTATTTTTTTAAAAAAAAAATAAGTGATCATATAATTTTTTTCTCTTATTATTTTCAATATATTTCCTTGACGTGCCAGTATTTCACACGTCAAAAATTAATTAATTAATAATATTAATTATTAAAAAAAAAAGATATTAGATAACAAAATTTAATTGGTACCTATATTAAGTAACAAAATTTAATTGGTATATGTATAATATATATGTATAATTGGTATATGGATATTAATTAATATTAGGTAACAAAATATATATGGCTTAGTAATAAAAATTATGCAATGCTTTCACTATATATGGTTATTATATATATGTGCTTTATATTCTTTAATTTATGGCTAATATTAATTAATAGTAGGTAACAAAATATATATGTTTATTAATTAAAGTGATATAGTATTAATACATATCACGTTTTTAGTATTGTAGGAATATTAATACATATATGTATTATCTTAGTCTTAAGTATATAGTATTTTTTTTAAAATAAGTGATCATATAATTTTTTTCTCTTATTATTTTTAATATATTTTCTTGATGTGTCAAATGTAACACGTCAATAATTATTGACGTGGCATTTTATCACGTTAATAATTATTGATGTGCCATTATTTCACACGTCAAAAATTAATTAATTAATAATATTAATTATTTGTTTAAAAAAATTATTAAATAACAAAATTTAATCGGTACCTATATTAGGTAACAAAATTTAATTGGTATATGTATAATATATATGTATAATTGGTATATGGTTATTAATTAATATTCGATAACAAAATATATATATGGCTATTAATTAATAATAAAAATTATGCAATGCTTTCACTATATATGATTATTATATATATATGTGATTTGTATTCTTTAATTTATGGTTATTAATTAATAGTAGGTAACAAAATATATATGGTTATTAATTAATAATACAAATTATGCAATGCTTTCGCTATATATGGTTATTATATATATGTACTTAATTTGTATTCTTTAATTTATTTGGAAATAATTATCTCCCCACTAGTGTCACTAAATACCGGCCCATTAGCTTGTGTAATGTACTTTACAATCTGGTTTCTAAGACCCTGGCTAGTAGATTGAAATTGGTGCTTCTTAAGATTATCTCCCCAAACCAAAGTGCTTTTATTCCGGGGTGGCTAATTTCTGATAATATATTAGCCGTGTACGAGACTTTGCACACTATGCAGATGAGACTGTGGGGAAAAGTGGGTCATATGGAGGTGAAACTCGATATGAGTAAAGCCTATGACAGGGTAGAATGGGATTTTTTAGAAGCGGTTATGGATCGGATGGGATTTGATGGTTGGTGGATTGAAAGGATTATGATGTGTGTCAGGTCAACCACTTATCAGGTCTTTATCAATGGGACCCCTATGGGTCGGATCCTTCCCACGAGGGGCATCCGACAAGGCGACCCAATTTCACCTTATCTCTTTTTTATTGTGTGCAGAGGCTCTAAGCTCCCTGTTGACATAGGCGGATGGAAATGGCGAATTACCTAGAGTTCCAACTTCCAAGAAGGGGCCTCGACTAAGCCATCTATTCTTTGCCGATGACAGCCTCTTGTTTTGCAAGGCATCTCCCTCACACTGGATTCGATTGACAAATCTCCTTAAGACATATGAGGTGGCTTTGGGACAACGCTTAAACGAAGCGAAAACATCAATTTTCTTTAGCCACAACACTCCAATAGAGGAACGGACGAAAATTTTACGACTATCAGGGATCCCAACCACTCAGAGATATGACACATATCTCGGACTGCCAGCACTTGTGGGCAAATCTAGAAAGCAAGCTTTCAAGAGTATGAAGGACAAAGTTTGGAGGCGTCTTAGTGACTGGAAGCTCAAATTTTTGTCACAAGCAAGGAAAGAGATCTTATTGAAAGCAGTCATTCAAGCAATCTCTACATACAGTATGAGCATCTTCCTCATTCCAAAAGGATTGTGTGCCGAAATCAATTCCATGATGCAAAAATTCTGGTGGGGGCATCAAGAAAATGAAACACGTATTCATTGGATACGATGGAGTCAATTGGGATTGGCTAAGGAACGGGGTGGATTGGGCTTCAGAGATTTGGTGAGCTTCAACAAGGCCCTCCTAGCTAAACAATGTTAGCGTTTGCTACAATCCCCGAAGAGCCTTACAGCTACAATTTTGAAGGCAAAATATTTTTCCAATTCCTCTTTTTTGGAAGCAAAGCTAGGCTCAAGACCCTCCTTTGCATGGAGAAGTATCCATGGAGCTAGGGACCTTCTCGAGGCTGGATTGCTATGGAGAGTCGGAAATGGGCAATCAATAAAGATTTGGGGTGATGCTTGGATCCCAATACCATCAACTTTTAAAATCCATTCCCCTTCGAAGGTGCTGAATCCTAATAGCACGGTACAAGAATTGATTGATCGGGAAAGGGGTGAGTGGGATCAATATCTCTTAAATAGCATTTTCACAACCGAGGAGGTAGCGGCCATTAATTCTATACAAGTGAGCCAGCTGCAGCAACCGGATAAACGAATCTGGAGATGTACAAGTTCGGGCATCTTCTCGGTAAAAAGCGCCTATCACTTAGCAAAGGAGATGGAGATGAGGAACTGGCTAGGAGGATCTACAAAGAGGGAGGAAAGTATTCTGTGGAAATCACTTTGGAAATTAGCAATTCCAAACACAGCAAAAAAAATTTTTCTGGAGAGCTTGCCACAATCTATTGCCCACTAAGGAGAATTTACTTCGACGTAAGGTTGTGAAAGAACCTTATTGCCCCATTTGTGAGCAGGAACTGGAGACTGCTCTTTATGCCTTGTGGGATTGTTCGGCAGCAAAAGATATATGGGCCTGCAGTAAAAGGGCCTTCCAAAAGATGACCACGGAGGTGGGGGGGGGGAGGGAGCTACATGCAGACCGCGAAGACCATCTTCAATAAATGTGAACTGTCCAATTTTGCTCTTTTTGTTCAATTATCACGCCAGTTATGGTTCCGTAGAAAGAAATGGGTCCATGAAGGAATTTTGGTTGATCCCAATGTCATTCTCCACAAAGCAACAAGGATACAATGGCCTATGCCCAGTTATTACAAAAGAAACTAGAGGAAAAGGTTAGGTCTCCTCTTTTGAAGGGATGACGAGCACCTAACCAAGGATGGCATAAGGCAAACTGGGATGTGGCTACTGATAAAGTAAATGAAAGAGTGGGGATCGGAGTTGTACTCAGGAACAAGAATGGGAAAATGATCGCTGCTCTATGTAAAACGATGATGGGTATTTTAGAGCCAGCTATGGGGGAAGCATACGCTGCCGATCACGCAGTTTGTTTATGCAGAGACATGGGAGTACAAGATTTAATTCTGGAGGGAGATGCCAAGCAAATTGTGGAGGCTATCCAACATGACACGGGCACATGGAGTCGGTTTGGGCATCTAATAGAAGAGACAAGATGGATACTACGCACTCTCTCAAGATGTAATTGTGTCTTCGTTCCTCATGAAGCAAATGAGGCGGCGCATAGGTTGGCGAGAGCGGCTACAACTGATATCAGTGATAGAATTTGGAGGGATTCCACCCCTAATTGTATTAATGATATTATTTTGATGGAGCATTTGGCTCTATCTCGATGATTGTTTGTTGGAGATTTTATCCTCCACATATGATTTTTTATCAATAAAGTCTACCATTTTATCTCAAAAAAAAAAATAATAATAAGAAAAATTATGCAATGCTTTCATTGTATGATTATTTTCTTGACGTGTCACATGTGGCATGCACGTAAAGAAATTCTTGATGTGCCACATGTGACACGTCAATAATTTATTGATGTGTCTACTGTGGACACATTAAGAAACCTTCTTGAGAAGGTGCGAGCCCAGCTGGACCCCTTTTTCTTTTTTTCTATCCTTTTTCCTCCTCTTTTTCTTTCTCCTCCGTGGTGTTCTCAAATAAAGTTTTGATGGATTTGTTTTGTCTTTTTTTTTTTTCTTTTTTTTCTCCTCTAGGAGATCTCTTCCCTGAGAGAGAGAGAGAGGAAGAGTATGAGAGAGAGAGAGAGATTTTTTTCCTTTCTCCTTTCTCCTTTCAACTAATTTTCTTTCTCTAAATTCTCTTTTCTCATGAGTCTTTCGCTTTCACTTTTAGAGAGATATTCTTTTTTTTTCTTTTTTTTCTTTTTCTTCTTCTCACGCCTTTAATCTCTCTGGTTTTAGGGCTTAAACAAAGAAAAGAAAGAAAGAGAAGTTGAACCCCAGAAGAGAGAGAAAAGCAGAAATAATGAAAGAGAAACTGAGAGAGAAGGGTCCAAACATTTATGGGATTTGTTGGTATAAATGTGTTTGAATTTTATAAGTTATCTAGATCCATTAGGCTCTTTATAGAAGTTTCTTTTTTTTTTTTTTTGAGAGCAATCCTTGTAAACCCACTTTTAGATTTGTTCTTCCACATTTATTTTAGTTTGAAGAGTTTTGAATTTCACCTGATGAGACCTGATATAATTTGTGTAGTGATCACCTCTTTGCCCCATCATTAGGGATTTTGCCTTTGATTTTGATTGGCTTCCAATTTTGGTTTGATTCTGGGTCCCTTTTTTGATCTGCAGATGGTGAGCTGAGTTCCGGTGCTTTTACTATATGTAGTTCCAATTTTTTGATGAAATTTTTACCAAGAAGGAAATTGTCGTAGAGAGGGAAATGAAACTGAAAGAGAGAGATGCAGAGATCTAGAGTTTGGAAGAGGAAGTGAAAGAGAAGCAGGGGGCTGTAGAGATAGAGAGAAAGAGAGACGGTGAAATGGCCTGGCCATGGAGAAACGAAGGGAGAGAGAAAAAAATGATGGTGAAAAAAAATTTAATTGAAAAAAAATTTAAATTAATAAATTTTTTAATTAAAAAAGATGTAAAAAATTTTAAAAAAGAAATATTATTTTTTTAATAATTTTTTAAAAAAATTATTATTTTTTAATCATTTTTAAAAATTTACTGACGTGTCAAAATTTACACGTCAGTAAATTTATTGACGTGTTAAAATATAACACGTCAACAAAATTTATTGACGTGCCAAACAGTAACACATCAATAAATTTTGACATGTCAAACAGTAACACGTTAGTAAAAAAAATTTACTGACTCATGTGTTTTTGACCTTCAACATACATCAGAAACGCCACGTCATAAAATTTTTCTAATGTGTCAGACACCATGACACGTCAGAAAACTCTGGTTAAGAAAAAAATGATTTTTTGTAGTGTCTATTGCATTATTTTGATTATACTCTTTAGTTGAAATAATGTTATATATTGTAGTTGAATTAGATGAACTAAATGAAAGGATGTAAAATCTGTCATTAATTTTTTTTTTTTTTCTTTAACATTTTGCAATAGAAACATAATGGAAAATGCAACAATCTCACGACAGAGAAGATGGAGTATTATGAAAGATAACAAATTGAGGCATTAGTGTGAGTAGTGGAAGTAGGTCTAAGCAACTTAGAAATTACAACATGGTTCAACCAATGAATTCAACTTCTCCGAGTATGATGGACAATAGAAACGAAATGAAACAGATATAGGATACATAAAAAATTTACAGTACTATTATAAAATAAAGTAATATATATATATACTAATCTCTTATAACATTATGTTTTTTTGTTTTCTTTCTTTCTATTTTATACTGGACGACAATATCTTGCCAAGAGAAATCAAAACTATAGTTTCCTATGAATATGTATTCCAATTGCACCTTAATGGTTATAATTTCAAAAAGGATTGGAGAATTATACTGTTACAAGAATCTTTGGATCACATGTTTCACGAGAAGTTAAGATCCGAAAGGTAACTTTTGATTATATGTTTTTTTTTTTTTTTTCCTTTACATCTACACAATATTTTCCTACATAATTTGATGCATCTTCTAATTAAATTCAATAATTATAGGACATAGAAGATGAACAAATCTTCACTCAACATTCTTCTTCACCTATTAAAGATATAAAATCAGATGATAATGAAATGCCTATGGTTAGTTCTTGTGTTGGCTTAATTCAGTTCAAAAATGTAGAGGTTACTGTTTACAAGTGCAAACACTGATATAGAATGCTCAGAATCCAATCTCCACCGTTGATAATGTAGATTCATATGTCATGAACGTCCTGCGAAATTTCAGCTCAATCGGACCACAAACGCCTATCGATCGGAGCTGTTGATCAAGGCTGAACAGCATTTCCAAAATGCTGTTTTCTCCCCACTGCAGGCCATGTCCGGACACGGTGCTAGGTTGTCTGGACAGGCTTTCCAGAAACTCTATTTTTGCTCCGTAAGGCCCTGTCTAAGCAGCCCATTAACCTATCCGGACACCCTGTAAGTTTTATGTCCAAAAACGTGTTTTTAGTGGGCCCAGGTCTAGGGTTTGATGTACTGATATATATAAGAGAGGCACGAATTTTAGAACCCTAGAATTCGTGAGAGGCTGTGCCTGAGTGATTATTTTGTTGTGAGCCAAATTGGTTCCTCTTAGAGGATTTTTGTTAGTTTTGATTGTGTGCTTAATTGAAGTCTATCGGAAGGGTCTGATAAAAAATAATCACATTGAAGAAGATTGTGAGCGAGGAGACGAGTTGGAGGCTTGTCGATCTTACAGAGCCAAGGTCTTGCAAAGGGTTGTAAGTGTTCCTAGTGTCTGTAATCTGTGGATAATCTCTTGATAGTGATTTCTTGGGTTTGGTTGCCCTGGAGAGGTTTTACTTTTAGAGCGTTTTCTTAAAGGTTCCTCTTCGTCATCAAAATCTTTGTGTTCGATTTTACTTGTGTTTGGTGATTGTTTGCTTAGATTTAAACATCCGTTAATTCTGCATAAAATTGTGATATTTATCTGTTTAGAGTTTTTCACCTATTAAATTGATTTGCAAATGAAAGCAAGATACTTAACACAGTAATTTGAAGAATAAGAAAGTTTCAAAATATGAGCATAAAAAGTTTCAAAACATGAGCCAATCTTCAATACATTGAGAAATGACAAGTCGCATAACCAAATCTACATTAATTGAGAATGTTCAAGAATTTTTTTTAATGCACTCATGATTAAGAATGTTCACGTGTGAAGCTTGGCACGTCACCTTCAAAAGGAGACGTGATGATTTTTACACGTCACCAATTAGTGACGTGTGAATAGTGTCACACGTCATTAACCACATTTGCAATCTCATAGTTTTTTGCCATTTTAAAAACGACATTACTCCCACGTCACCACCCTATTAGTGACGTTTTTTGGCCTAAAAACGTCACCAATGGGTAGTCATTAAAGCATGAATTTTTTGTAGTGTCATTTTTTTCTATTTCTTTTTTCCATTAATTGGAATTTAGACAGTTGCTATATATATATATATTTTTTACAAATGTGCTTCTATGTGGATATCAAATGTAAATTAATACAATGATAAAACACCTCTCGCATTGCATTAAATATTGAGTGAAATATGTGTTTTATTTTGTATTACAAAGAAGAGAGAAGATTTTGTTTATTTTACTTGGTGTTTTTCTGAAATGATTAGAACTTTATGGGTTTTATTTGTATTGAAATATAATAAGTATCGCATCAACAATATCAAAGTTTCAGATTAGTATTTTGATAATCAGAATTCATGTTTTCTTCTTGGTATTTTTCTTTTCTTTTATACTTTTCGTCAAGTACATGTTTAATACACTTAAAACAAAACAAAAAAAAAAAAAAAAAAAAAAGAAAAGAAAAGAAAAGAAAGTACATGTTCAGTAATGTACTTGTGTATAACTTTTAGTATATATTTTCATTAAAAGAGGCGTGATAGATTTTTTTACACACCTATTTTAACTTATAATGAAAAGTAAGATGGGATAGGTTTAAATTTTTAGATTAAATTAAAATGAAGAATTCCGCGCATAGCGTGAGTTATGTGCTAGTATTTACTAAATCATGGACTCACACGTCTGCTTGTAAATTGTGGTAATGTAACAAATGTCACTTAAGAAAATGAAAACCAACAATTGCTTGGACTTTTTTCCGTGGGATTAGCATCAGGCCCTTAACAATGGAAGGGCTGACTTGAGCAAAGTTTACTGTGTAAGAAATTACATTTAAACTATGTCCCTTATGTCACATATATTATTGTAATTATAAAATATATATAATTATGGTGTTCAGTAATTTATTCCAATTAAAGCTTATTGTGTGAAATCAAATATTCTGAATTAAATTGCTGATTTAATTCTTGTGGAACAAGTATTTGATTTCATTACTAATTTTATTTTGTGGAATCAATTAGCTGTATTGATTATTTATTTGATTTTTTATTCCTTGATGGGAAGAATAATTAAGGTAACAGCTCTAATTGAGGGTCCTTGACCTACTTATAAATAAGGCCTATGTATTCCATCAATTGACACTCACTGGTAGGCATAGGTCAGAAGAACCTCTTAATATTTTTAGTTTTCCAGATTTGTTTCTGTGAAGCTGTTCTTCAACTGGCTTGAGCAAAGCAATGGCCGGAGGTACATATATATTAAATTATTTTCGTTGCTAGTTTTATTGTTAATTAGCATTTAATATATATAGAATTCTTAGATGTGGTATCAGAGCCTCCTCTAGGCCATATTTGCTCAGTTTAATTTTTGAGATATGCCTGCTATAAAATTTTAATTTTGTTTCAACAATATTTTTTTTTGTTTATTGATTATTGAAACAAAATATATGGTGAGGAGCATAAAGCATGAAATCGACGGCCATGTGGATATATATTGTTTTGTTTTGTTTTTGCAATAGTTATTCGCTCAGTCTATTTTTAATATGTTGGCGGTTGATATTTTTATGTGAGTGTTGAAATAAAAATGAAACCCAAGGCCCTTACAGCAATTTTCAATCCACTATTTTGTTTCAGATTGTGGTGGTTTATGGCTTTATTATGCCTGTAAAAATGCCCTGGAGTGCTTATATGAAGCGCCGGTCTTTCCCCCACTTGCAGCGGCTTTGGCCGCATAAAGTGAGCAGCAGCCCTTTGCCCGTGACAGTGGCCGTTTGCTGTTGGGTGGTGGCTCTGTGTGGCCAGCGCATTAAGGAAGCGGCACCGGTGGCCGGCGCATGAAGAAGGTGGCGGCTGCGGGGCATGAGGAAGAAGAAGACAGGGGCGGCGGCTAGGTTTGGGGTATTTCCGGGTTGGGGAGTTAAGGATCTGGGTAGGGTTTCTAACCCATAAGGAACCGGGTCAAGTGCTTTTGGGCCACTGGGTATGGGTTCATTCTAACCCAAGCCCAATTCAGTTTTTCTTTTTAAAAAAAATTGGTTTATTAAGTGGGCTAACCTGATTGGGCCAATCCAATACAGAAACCAACGATTGGCCCAATAAAGAAGCCCAACCCGATAACCCATTCAGTTTAAAAAATAAAATAAAATAAAAAAACCAATTTTCGGCTTTTATGGGATTAGAACTTGGGCTCTCAAGGTTAAAGGGTCCTAAGACATTCTACCATTAGGCCATGCATTTTCATATGCTTTTATGTAGCAATTTAATATATCTTATCATTTAAATTGTTTAGCATTGAAATTATTATTTCTTTAATGCATGGACTTAAGATTAAATATATTCTTTTTATTTATATTGTTTGATGCCTAGACCTGAGAATAATTAACTAAGCCACATATGTTGATAAATGTTTATAGTACTATCCAAAATTGCAATCGGAAAGCTCTGGTAAGGCAAGTCTTGGGACTTAAGTGTGCCGTTGTGCGCCCCCTCACTTTCCTGGGACACAGTCCGGTTGTACTTTGGAAAAATACAGTTTACTCACTGACATGTTGGTTTTGTCTTTTATTTTTGGGAACTTTAGTCTTGGCATCTATACAGTTATTGGATGTTAATGAAGTCGTGATTATCATAATAATTTTGGGAGAGCCACAGCATCCTGATTTTATAATGATAATTGCATCAAGATCATATATGTGAACTTCATAAAGAAAATTAACATCTTGTTGTAATTAATTCATAAATTTAATTACTAATCCCCACAGGGACGTTATTATTTTTATGACTTAATTAGAATAAGATAATAAATTTAACTTTAAAAATAAAATTTCTCTTAGGCCCACAAGTACAGAGAATTTTATTTATTAATGTTAAATTTATTAGTCCTATTAAAGAGTAAATTTCATGCGTGATGCAACCTTTGCCTACAGGTAGGTTGAAATTTACTATTAAATTAACATTGGTTAATTTAAATAAATTAGATGTTAATAAATTCGTAATTGTCATAATAATTGGGAGAGCCATAGCATCCCGATTTTAAAATGATAATTCCATCAAGATTATATATGTAAACTCCATAAAGAAAATTAACATCATGTTGTAATTAATTCATAAATTTAATTACTAATCCCCACAGAGACGTTATTATTTTTATGACTTAATTAGAATAAGATAATAACTTTAACTTTAAAAATAAAATTTCTCTTAGGCCTACCGGTATGGAGAATTTTATTTATTAATGTTAAATTTATTAGTCCTATAAAAGAGTAAATTTCATGCATGATGCAGCTTTGCCCACAGGTTGGTTGAAATTTACTATTAAATTAGCATTGGTTAATTTAAATAAATTAGATGTTAATGAAGTCATAATTGTCATAATAATTTTGGGAGAGCCATGGCATCTCGATTTTATAATGATAATTGCATCAAGATTATATATATGAACTTCATAAGAAAATTAACATCATGTTGTAATTAATTCATAAATTTAATTTGCCAATCCCCACATGGACGTTTTTATTTTTATGACTTAATTAGAATAAGATAGTAAATTTAACATTGAAAATAAAATTTCTCTTAGGCCCACAAGTACGGAAAATTTTATTTATTAATGCTAAATTTATTAGTCTTATTAATAAAGGGTAAATTTCATGCGTGATGCACCTTTGTCCACATGTAGGTTGAAATTTACTATTAAATTAACATTGGTTAATTTAAATAAGATTATTTCATAGCATTAAAGTATATTATTTTTCTTGGTTATTGGATGTATTCCTACTGCTTTAATTATGCTAATTCCTAGTGGTAATTTTTCCTGATTGAAAAGAAAATGTGCTTTTCACTTTGGGGTATTTGGAGATTGAATTGGCGTTCCATGTGGACAAAATCAAGTACACCACATGAGATTGTTAAACATGAACGATTGTAGTGATTTAAATTGCTTAAGTTTCAATGTTCATGAAATCTCATATCAAGGAAAGCATTAGGGTTTTATTCCTTAATGTTTTAGGGCCAAAAAAAGGTCGTTGAGGAACATTTAGTGAGTTCCAATAAGGGTTTGGCCTGCACCCTAATAGAAAAGCTTTAAAGTAAAACCTTGTTTCAAAATGTGTCTGAGTACATTATGGAAATGAAAGACATAACAGTTCATTATAAGTCCCTAAAGGTTGAGTTTTTGAGTCATTTTGGTCAATTTTATTTTAAATTCTCTCATCTAAATATGGTATTTTTCAAATATCGTGTGGTACACATAAGGATAACTGATCAATAAAGGAACTTCTGATCATGTGTGTTCAAGAAGATGAGAGATTAAGACATGAGAATCCAGAAGTTACTCATGTTAAGGGAAAGACCCTTATAGGCAATTATGTCCACTACTTAATGAATGAGAACAAGGGGCCAACAAAGTGTTATGGCAATTAAGGTACTTGTTTCTCTTACACTAAGGAAAATTATGGGCATATAAAGAATGATTGTATAAAGTATCATAAATGACTTGAAATAAAGGTAATCTCATACATCTACTGTGTCATGAATTTCTTTTATTGACTCTCCTAAATACTGTGTGGATTGAATTTGGTTTAGCGGTCTACGTTGTCAACATAATGCAGGGTTTTTTAAATAATATTTGTTGGGATCTATAGATTAATTTTAAAAATTCAGTTATGTCATTTTGACCTTAATAATGTTTTTATATATTCCACAATTCTTTTAGAAATTTAATTTCTATTTTAGTTTGTTAAAATCAAGTTTGAACATTATTAAAATTTTTGAGTGGAATATTAAATTAATGGTCTATTTAAAATTGATCTAGATCCCAATTTTTGGAAAATTAATCCCTGCATATAAATGTTGACATAAAGCAGAGTCTTATAAATGAGGAAATCCTCTATGTTATGGCATTGGAGATTGGAATATATCTCTATAAAGAATAAAATGTCGATAAATGATAGAGTTTTTACGACTTTTGAAATTTACTACCTTTGGTATATATGTGGACTGTATTAAGGAAAAACAGACCAACTACACCACTAAATATGCCAACAAAAGGGTTGTTGAGATTCTTAAGATCATGTACAAGTGTAGACCTTTTCTATACTTCTTGCCTAAATGATTAGAGATATCCTATCTCTTTCGGTAATAACCATATAAGGTTTATGTATCTCTATCTTCTAACTCATAGGGTTTGGGCATTAAATGCTTCTAGTACCTATAAGGTAGAAGTAGAGAAACAAAACAAAAGGAAGTCAAGATTGTAAGATCTGATAGAGGCAGATAGTATTATGGTAGGTAAATGAAAAAAAAAAGGGGGGGGGGGACATGAAAGGTAATACTAATATTCTATTCTCCTAATGGAGTGAAGCCTTGAAAACCGTTGTGTATACATTTAACTGGGTTCCATTCAGGGTTGTCCATAAGACACCTAAATTAAGGAATGAATGAAACCAAGTTCAAATTGTTTACACATATGGGGTTGTCTTGCTATAGTGAGGATTTATAATCCAGACCTAAGGTAATTAGATTCAAGGACAACTAGCGGAATTTTATAGGTTATACAGTAAACTCCAAAGGGGTTTAGGCTTTACTATTCTTCATTTAGTCCTAAAATTGTTGAGTCTAGATATTCAAAATTTTTAGAGGACGCTGAACTTAGTGGGAATACTTATCCTCAAGGGATTGAATTAGAGGAAAGACAAGAGTTGACTGAAGCTCATTCACATAAAGGGTGTTTGATTGTGCTTAAGAAAAATCAACTCATAAGGAACAAGTTTATAATGAACCTACTCAGACTTTGTCAAAAGTAAATGAAGTAGAATTAAGAAGATTCTCTAGAATAAGGTGACCAACAATCCCTAGTGATTATGTTGTATACTTCCAGGAGTCTGATTTTTATGTTGGACCTAAGGACGATCCAAAAAATTGTTTTCACATCATTTTGGGTGGAGATAACTTCACATTGTGTTTCAATGCCATGAAAGAGGAGATAAAATCATTGGCTAAAATTCAAGTCTGCAATCTAGTTGACTTACCAAAGGGAGTTGTAGCCATAGACTACAAATGGGTTTACAAAACCTAAAAGGATGCTTCCGGGTAATGTTGAACGATATAAAGCTAGACTTGTAGCCAATGATCTTATTCGAAAGGAAGGCATTGATTATCATGGTATGAGTAGCTCATTTCGGTTTAGAGCTATATCAAAAGGATGTGAAAAATAATTTTCCTGAATAAGGATCTTAAGGAGGAGGTGTACATAAGACAACATAAGGGTTTTATTAATAACAGTCAAAAAGCTTGCAAATTAAGGAAATCTATTAATGGACTAAGATATGTCTCTCATCAATGTTATACAAAAATTTTACAGGGTTATTACCTCACATGGGTTTATTGAGAACCTTGTTAATCATTGAATATACCTTAAGGTCAGTGAGAGTAAAGTTACATTTCTTTTAGTCCTGTATATAGATAATATTTTACTTACAAGCACTAATTTAATTTTGCTACATAAACTTCCTCTCACTAAAGTTTTGGGAGAGATTTAGATTGAAGAACTATGAATCTTCAGTAGCATCTATTATTAAAGGGGATACTATCCCAAAATGTATTGGAACAAAGGCAGATGAAAAATATTTCATATGTGTGCACAGGTCTACATTAGACTTGACATTGAAATAACAGTTGGACTATTGGGTCAATATAGTATTGTGGAATATGCAATGAACTAAGAACTATAGTTTAACCTAAAGATACACCTACCATTTGGTGGTGTTTATTTAGGTTTGATTACATGCTATGAATTTGTTACACAGGCATTATAGTTGAGACATTTTTGTTAAAGGTTTCAAGATTGTCGATTTTGTAGTTAGACCCATAAAAATCTTCTGAGTTAATTCTACTCCAGTTATCTTTTCTAAGAATAAACTGAGTAGAATGAGAAGTATGTATATCGACATAAAGTATCTCAAAGAGAATATTAAGTGACATGAAGTATCTATTGAGCATATAAGTATTGAATTAATGATTGCGGATCCCATGACTAAAGGTTTACCGGTAAAGAAAGTATAAAGTCATGTGGAATATATGAGATTCATTAATTCATTTGTGCTTAGTTTTTTTCCTTAATTTGTCTATAGGCATAAAGATAATGTTATAAAGATTTTTGTGCGCATATATATTATTTTTATCCGTGGAGATAAAATTAAAGTTAGACCTGAATGACTTATAGGAAGTTCATTCATAAAGTACATTATCCATAAAGTACTCATTTAGGGAGGCATTACACATCGTGATACATGGAAGGGACGGCTTATCATATAAAAGTTTTACCGCCATGATTCGTGTGTAGTATTCCTTGAGTGAGTGGGAGGATTCCATGAAGGATTGGAATAAATAAAGTATTGGCCATATCATAAAACCGAACACCATAAGCAATTTATGTGTCATAAGGGCCTAGTGGGAGAATGTAAGAAATTCCATTTAAAGTATGTCCCTCATGTCACATATATTATTGTAATTTTAAAATATATGTAATTACGGTGTTCAATAATTATTCCAATTAAAGCTTATTGTGTGAAATCAAATATTCTGAATTAAATTGCTGATTTAATTCTTGTGGAACAAGTATTTGATTTCATTACTGATTTTATTTTGTGGAATCAATTAGCTGTATTGATTATTTATTTGATTATTTATTCCTTGATGGGAGGAATAATTAAGGTAATAGCTCTAATTGAGGGTCCCTGACCTACCTATAAATAACGTATGTGTATTCCATCAATTGACACTCACTGGTAGGCATAGGTTAGAAGAACCTCTCAATATTTTTAGTTTTCCAAATTTGTTTTCTGTGAAGTTGTTCGTCAATTAGCTTGAGCAAAGCAATGGCCGGAGGTACATATATATTAAATTATTTCTGCTGCTAGTTTTATTGTTAATTAGCATTTAATATATATAGAATTCTTACATACTGTAGATGTTAGAATATATATCCCTCATGTGGCATGTTTTGATAGTAATGTTATGAATTAGAAACTCTGGTATATTTTATAATTGAGTTAGGTGGAAAAATTAGACATTTCCCACTTACGCTTTGTATTTGAAGCAGGGGCGTTACATGTTTGGATTTATGGTCAGAAATATATAGGACTTGTTTTTCTTATAAATGTGATCATAAATAAAGGAATATAGTATAGGTTTTTTTTTTTAATATTTTAATATTTTATTTTTTATTTTTTACATCAAAATATGTTAAGAGCAAGTAGGAAACAAAAGTGACAAGGAAAAATCTGACATCAGCTTTTGGTACATAATAGGAGAAAAATATTAAATATCCAGAATCAATTCATGGGATCTGTCTTCCCTATATTCTAATTTACCTAATTTCTCCTCTCTATGATCGGGAGCTATCTCTCAAATTGTTAAGATCATGTGCCTTTCGTAATTTGAATGGGAAATTGTTAAGATCAGGTGCCTTTATCACACAAGTTTATCCCTCTATTTGATTAAGCAAGTAGATTTTATGCATGCAGGATTCGGTATGTGGATGCTGTTAAGGAATTTTTGGTTTGATGTAGGCTTCCTAATTGATATACATACTCGTTTAGTCTTTTTACATGATATACACATGAGAAGTACGCAAGGAAAAAGTGATGTCCTAAAGGTAGGCAACCCATTTGGCATATCTGCAGCTGAGTTTTTGTTGGCCAATGATATACTTGAGGGCCTCATGACTAATGATAAGGATGTACTCCTTCTGCACCAGGTAATGACGTCAATGCTTCAAAGACTGTACATGACATAAAACTCCAAGTCATATATAGGTGGAATAGTTCTTTTTGGACCCCAATTACATTTCATTGAAAAAGGTGATCGGACACCTCTCTTGACTTCGGATGCCCTCAATGCTAATGCCAGATGCTACTACACTACAAGAAACTTGCTCATTAGTAGTGACCAGTACTTGTCACTGCTATTCTGCTAATGAGCACTTTATCGCCACAATTTTTCAATAGCGGCGACATAC
Source organism: Corylus avellana (assembly GCF_901000735.1). Classification (NCBI taxonomy): domain Eukaryota; kingdom Viridiplantae; phylum Streptophyta; class Magnoliopsida; order Fagales; family Betulaceae; genus Corylus; species Corylus avellana. Next base: position 28,693,738 of record NC_081541.1, on the reverse strand, counting down.
CACTGCAAATGTAGTCACAACTGATGGTGCGAGGCTAATGATTAGTAGCGGTGACTTGTTGGGTCCCTGCTAATGATCACTCAACAGCAACAAGAAATATCACCTCTAAAAACTATAGAACTGAAACCATATGTAACAATTGATGATCTATTACTAGCGACGACGACACATCTAGCAACGAAACTTCTATCCCTGCTAATTAATGATCTGTCCCTAGCGGCAACACTTCTAGCATTGATCATTAATTAGCAATGACACTTCGGTCACCGCTAATGATCTATCAATAGTGGCGACATATGGGTTCGCCGCTAAGGTCGTGAAAAAATTAAAAAATAAAAAATAAAACAAGTTTCTATCTTTTAAAAATTAAATAAAAAACAAATCCCAAAACAGAAACAATTTTAGTGTGCACTCTAAATCAACCAAAATAATAAAATCATACCATCTCTTATATATCCATTTCTTATTCATCTTTTTGGTAAATCTATGATTGAATATGTGAGACCTATATGTAATTCGACATATTCACCGATAGATTTGTCAATTCTTATATGGAGATAGATAAGAAATAGGTGAAAGATGAAAAATATATATATATATATATATATATATATATATAAGATTCTTACTATTCCGATTTTACAGGTTGGAGTTAGAAAGTATTTGTTACTCACACAAGGAACAATAAAATATAGTACGACCTTAGGATGATTCTAAATCATTAAGTTGTTCCTGAATGGGTCAACTGCATTTTGAAATATCAAATCATTAAACTATGAACTTCTGAATTTATAAACAAAATATTTCTTAATCGAAACATCATGAATTGACTGAGTGTTTGCGTGTAGAACAGATTAACAACAGCAGGCAGAAACATGCAGTAACAATGTAACATATATATATATATATATATATATATATATATATATATATATATATAATTGGGCACAATCACATAAAAGGTTGAAAATATCTGAAGTTTTTTAATGACATAACAGGGTGTATGACTCATCAATATTATTCATCAAATAAAAATTCAACCTAAAGTGTAAAAAACATTCCGCGTAAGAAACATCATGACAGAATATTGTTAATTATATTTCTGTCTCAAACCTGGTCGTTGGAGGAATTTATCATGGTGTTATTGGAAGACTTCCCTGGAATTTAACAAAACGACAGTATATATATTCTTGTTTAAGTAATATTTATTGTTATAAAAGGTGGGAAAAAGCTACATTAGAACAATAGAACTACACTGTTCCATTAATTGAAGTGGTCAGATTTGGCTAAATTTCTAAGCGTGCAAATTAAGTGGACAAATAAAAAATCGATAACTTACCAAGTCTTGCAGCCTTGCAGGCTCCATCTGGTGAAAAACACATACCGGTTCATTCACTAACTGCTATAATACTAGCAACCTTTTGAATCTTTTAGTATTTTTGTTGGCTTAATTCGGTTTTAAAGTGCAGAAGTTACTGCTTACAGGCTCAAACATTGATATAGAATGCTCAAAATCCAATTTCCACCATTCATAATGTGGATTCATGTGTTATGAACGTCCTTACAAAGTTTTAACTCAATCTGACCCCAAACACTTATCAATCGAAGGTGTTGATCAATGAGCGATGGAATGTCCAATTACACTCCTCTGCAGGGGGTGTCCGAACATACTGCTCGGCTGTCCGGACACCAATTCCAGCAAACATGTTTTTGCTTCCTCGCAAGGCCCTGTCCGGACATGCACTTACACTGTCCGGACACCCCGTACCTGTAACAGTTTTAAAAGATTTCAAACTGAGTCCTAGGTCTAAGGATTGTTAGACTATTATAAATACACCTCTATAGAAAGAGAGAAACACGGATTTTCACTCCCAGAGAGTTCGTCAGAAGCTGTGCTAGGAGAGATCATATGTGGTGAGCATTAAATTGAATATCTTAAAGTTTGAGTTATTCCTTTGATAAATCTACGGTTGAGAAGTCTATCGGAAGGGTCCGGTAAAAGAGAATCACGTTGAAGAAGATTGTGAGTAAGGAGACAAGTTGTAGGCTTGTCGATCTTATAGAGCCAAGGTCTTACAAAGGGTTGTAAGTGTTCCTAGTATATGTAATATCGAGATAATCTTTTGATAGTGATTTCCTGGATTTGGCTGCCCCGGAGAAGTTTTACTTTTAGATTGGTTTCTAAAAGGTTTCCTCTTCATAACCAAAATATTTGTGTCTGCCTCTTTATTGCTTTATATATTTTGGTGATTGAATTGTTTATTGCTTCAAATTATTAATTCTGCATAAATTGTGATAAACAAGTTTTTGGAGTTGTTAAGCGTTTTTCAGAATCCTTTTTTATTATTTATTTATTTCAATGTATGTTAATTTATTTTTTTTAGAAAATAGGAAGGCGAAGGGCATGTATCATGAAATAAAAGATAAAAGTGAAATCTCAAACACTTTGTGGATTCAAAATTTTATTAAGTTTAATCATGCACTCGCTCTACCACTAAAAAAAAACTGGCCATTAATGTCATTTTTTAAAGAACACTATTCATTAATGAAAAAAATGACACCAACCAATTAACCTTAGTTTCCATGCATGCTATATGTCGAAAAAATAAAATAAAAGGAGAGTACATAAGCAACCATTTTATTCCATTATTGTTATATATTGCCATCTCCTTACCAGAAGGGAAACATGGAAAAGTACTTTATTCAAACCGTTAGGTCTAACGGTTCATTGCGGCCATTACATATAGTTCTCTAATTATTATGCTGCAAACTTTTTCTGAAGATCGTCAACCACATTCTACTCTAATTGGAAGGCCTTGATGAGAACATCCGGATTGATAGGAGGATTGGCTCCAAAAACGTTCTTTGCTATGACGATGAGCCCAGGATTCTGGCTGCCAAGACCGGAGAAAGATACAGCATTCGTGTTTCCAACATTAAACTGAAAGTGAATGAGACCAATTGGGAAGACAAAGACATCTCCCGGGTATAGAGTTTTGGTGATGAGGCGGTTATCCGGGTTGGATGTCACAAAGCCAACGAATAGAGTACCCTCTACGACTACTAGAATCTCGGTGGCACGAGGGTGAGTGTGAGGTGGATTTAGGCCGTATGGTGCAAAGTCTATGTGGGCTAGGGATACGCCTAGTGTGTTGAGGCCAGGTATTTTGGACACGTCCAAAAGAGTGACATTCGACCCGAGTTGACTTGCGGTGCTTCTAGGAGTGTTTAACCCCGGAAAGAAGAAATCGTTGGCAGTGACAAGCTTTGGGTCCTTGCAGAACTTTCCATTCACAAATACTGCAGAAAAAAGTAAAAAATAAAAAAATAAAAAGTTCGTTAATATCACAAGACACTTACATATTTAAGTAATCCTCCTAGCATAATTACAATTGATATACGTAGATCCAAACAATCAAGAAGAAGAAGGTGTAGATACCAGCATCAGCTGTACTGTTAAGTGCAACACAAAAGTCTTGCAGAGGAGCTGGGTCATAGGCAGAGGCAATGGAGCATGCCAAAGCCATGAGTGCCAAAGCTACAAGGCAATTAGGAAACCCTTTCATCCTTCTTCTTTATTATGTGAATTTTTGGTTTTGTGAGAAGTGAGAGATGTTGCATGGGAACATATCTATTTATAGCCGGGAGTGAATGAACCGGTCCATGTTTTTCACTAGATGGAGCCTGTAAGACATGTTTTTTTTTTTTTTTTCCCACAATCACATAAGAGTTGGTAAATCTTCAACATAGGGTGACGATCTTTTATTCAGTGGTTGAACCGGCCATTACTTAACCACTTAAATTTGCAGAGATTAGAAATATTGCAGCCAAATTCGACCACTTCAATTAATGGAACAGCGGGAAATATGTTCTATTAATGTTACTTTTATAGAGATAATATATTATAAATTAATTAAAATGCATGAAGCACCTCACCTCTATATAGTTGACCCTGTCCTAACTAGCCATTTAAAATATATATTAAGCTTTGAAATAATGTAGGGGGAGAGCAGCCAGCAGGCATCAGGGTTGCTCGTATGCCATGACTATCACTACAGGAAAATAGCTCTTTAGTGACGACCCTGAGTCGTCGCTAAAGGCCCACATGTCGTCGCTGATGGTCATCAGCGACGACTATGGTTGTCGCTCCCAGTCGTTGCAAGTAATCCGTCGTTAAAGACTAAACAGCGACGACATTCAATGTCGTCGCTATTAATAATTATCAGCGACGACAAATGTCGTCGCTAATAACTATCAAATTTTGTCGTTGAAAATACTTGTTAAAGTCAATGTCGTCGCTGATGACGCATATATCAGCGACGACATTGTCGTCGCTGATGACTCACACATCAGCGACGACAAATGTCGTCGCTGATGATGCACATATCAGCAACAACATTTAGCACACATCAGCGACGACATTTGTCGTCGCTAATGACCCACACATTTGTGTTTCTAATGATCGTTGTCGTCAACATCAAATGCTTTTCTTTTTGGCCGATTAATGTTTTAAATTGTTAGGTATAAATGATCTAAACATAACAATATGTTAAAGCTTACTTAAGAACTCTTTCTAATTAAATATGTTAAAAGGTCTAAAACAGAGTTAATTACAAGTGAAGAAGTCTAAAAAATAGCCCGATAAAACTACATAATTGTCAAGTTTTTAAGCACTTGCCAAAGAAGGCATACATCAACAACAATGTTCCTTGAGAAATTAAACTTCATATGTAGCTAAGCAAACAAAGGATTACAAAGAAGGCTTCCCAGATGTAAGAACTGATAACTTGTACAACTCATCGATACCATATGTAACTACACAGAGAAGAAGAGATACCATACATGATACGCGGTGTATCATGTATGAAATTTTTGTTCAAAAATTTCAGAAACCGCGCTACTGGTTGGCGCTTTTTCTGCACTCACATCAGCGGCGACCAAAGTCGCCGCTAATTACTTTAATTTTTTAAAAATAATTTTAATTAAAAATGTAGGGTAAATTTGAAATTTTATAACATTTATAAGGGTATAAAAGTCATTTTCAAGGAAAAATATAATTCACAAGATATTTTTTTATAATTTATTAATAGCTTAAATTTTTGAAATAAAAATAAAAAATACACCAATAATTAATATAAAAGAAATTCACCAATAATTAAAATAAAAATAGCGATCAATCAAACCAATTCACTAGGATCGATCGGATGTTCATATACATAAAAATTAATTAAGCGTAGGAATAAATGAAATATATATACATTTGAAAACATCTTTTATATATATATATATATATATATATATATATATATAAATTAAGGTCACTTCATATATCAAGAAATTAAGAATCAAAATATAATAAATTATAAGCAATGTTTTGATGGTCATGATTGAAAAAGTAATTATGATATGATGTATCATAATTAAATAGTAAATTAGATCGATCATTTGATTGTATCACGATCAATCACACTAATATTGCACTTGGATCAATCGATTGAGATTATCACGATCAATCGGACTAATGATCAATCGGTTGATCTTATCATGATCAATTAGACGAATACACTAAGAGCAATCAGATGTTTGATCGAGCAATCAATTTTGTCAAATTGGATCAATCAATTGATTGTATCACGATCAATCACACTAATATTGCACTTGGATTGATCGATTGAGATTATCACGATCAATTGGACTAATGATCAATCGTTTGATCTTATCATGATCGATTAGACGAATACACTAAGAGCAATCAGATGTTTGATCGAGCAATCAATTTTGTCAAATTGGATCAATCAATTGATTGTATCACGATCAACCACACTAATACTACACTTGGGTCGATCGGTTAATCTTGTCATGATCAATCAGACTAATATACTAAGAGAAATAGGATGTTTGATCGAACATTCAATTGTATCAAATTGGATCGATCATTTAATTGTATCACGATCAATCACACTAATGCATTTGGATTGATCAATTGAGATTATCACGATCAATCGGACTAATGATTAATCGATTGATCTTATCATGATCGATCTAACTAATACACTAAATCCTTTTTTTTTTTTTTTTTTCTTTCTTCAGAACCATTATGGTCAATCGGTTAATCTTTTAAAAGTTGCGACGAGACTATCATCACTAATTATGATTCTTATTTCAAGAAATATATTTAGCAACGACATTGTCGTCGCTAATTGAGATTTTAATCATTTTTATTTTATTATTTAGCGACGACAATTCGATGTCGTCGCTAATTATTATTTTAATAATTTTTCTGTCATTATTTAGCGACGACACTGTCGTCGCAAAAGAGAATTCTCGTTAGCGACGACAATGTCGTCGCTAATTATGCTTTTAATAATTTTTATTTTATTATTTAGCGACGACAATGTCGTCGCTAATTAAAATTCTCATTAGCGACGACGATGTCGTCGCTAATTATTATTTTAATAATTTTTCTGTCATTATTTAGCGACGACACTGTCGTCGCAAAAGAGAATTCTCGTTAGCGACGACAATGTCGTCGCTAATTATGCTTTTAATAATTTTTCTTTAATTATTTAGTGACGACATTGTCGTCGCTAATGATCTGGACCCGTCACAACATTTTTGGCGGTCCTTTTCGCGCTTGAGAAAAAAATATTATTCCGACGTTAGCAACCACATATCAGCGACAACATCTAGTCGTCGCTGTTTCCAAATTTATTTTAACGAAATTAGCGACGACAAGAAATTGTCGTCGCTGATATTGGGCAATAGCGACGACTTTTGAGTCGTCGTTAAAAATATGGTCACTAAAGACCAATTTTCCTGTAGTGTATTACGAGCACTTAATTATGTTTTGAGTTGCGAAATTATTATATTGATTTGATGCATTCTACGCAAATTTAGATGTTCATACTGCGTGAAATGCTCCAAGTCAAATGATGTTATCTTATCTCATTAAGATTATCTTCTTTTGCTCTGCTAGAAAAAGCTTTCCCAGATACTACCATTCTCTATGGCATTTGGTATATTCTTGTCTTGTCTAGCTACTCTTTTTTTTTTTTTCCTTTTTTATTTATTTTATTTTATTTTATTTTATTTTTTTCAAGGTTTGAAAGTTTTTTTAGGTTGTTGGGGGAATAAATTCATGCAACTTAATGATTCTGGTGTATTTCATTTACAACAGAAGATCTAACTCGAATTTAAGATTTAAAAGGTTCTTTTAGGTTGTTTGGGGCCACAACAAAAAAAATTATGTTTTTTGATGTGGCAAATAGTAATCCACCTTTTGTCACGTCAATAATTATTGATGTGGCAAAAGAAGCACATCAATAATTATTTTATTGACGTGTTGAATGCGCCACATCAATATTTAGTGACGTGTTAAAATGGCACGTTAATAAATATTGATGTGCCATTTTGACACGTCAATAAATATTGATGTGTCATTTTAACACGTCACTAAATATTGACGTGTCAAATATTTTCCACATTGCTAAATTTAAATTCAATTTAATTTTTAAAAATTATATTTAAATAATTTAATATAGTGATGTGGAGAACTATCACACGTCAATAAATATTGACGTGTCAATATTTATTGACGTGTTAAAATGACACATCAATATTTATTGACGTGTCAAAATGGCACGTCAATAAATATTGACGTGTTATTTTAACATGTCAATAAATTATTGACGTGCCATTCCGCCACGTCTGTAAATATTTGCGTGTCATTTTGACACATCAATATTTATTGACGTACCATTTTGACACGCCAATATTTATTGATGTGCCATTGTTTCCACGTTAAAAAATAATTAAAAAAATTATGTATTTTTTTTTAAAAAAATTAACGATTAATAAAAATTAATAACAAATAATGATTAACTATTAATAACAATTAATAACAAAAATTTGATAAAATTTTTTTTAATAAAAATTAACGATTAATAACAATTGGACATTCAGAAATTCCCTTCAAACCGGTATGGAGGAAATATCTTCCAACCCATATAAAATAGTGCCAATTGTTTATAAACATTTAAAAGGCACATTAAATTTAATCTAGATTTCCTCCATACCGGATTGGAGAAAATTCCTATCCATAACAATTAATAATTAATAACAAAATTTAATTGCTATGTGTATAATGATTATTGTAATTAATTTTATTGTTTCCGTAATATATATATATATAAATCATAAAATTTAATGTGTTTGAATTATAGGCTTATAATTTATATATATTAAGGCCTTTCACAATATACGAAAACTTCACATGGATTGATTATTTTTACTTCAAAATTAATCCTACATGTTTAATTAGACCTTTCATATATATATATATATATATAGCTAGCTAGGGTACGTATATATGTTAGTTGAAATAATTAGCGAGCTTCGAATCTATCTAGCTAGCTATAGCTGTTAAGTATATATATATTATAGGGTAAATATATCTTTCATGAACTATCAAAAAATCAAATGATATAAGAGGCACTTTTTATTTATTTCTTTTTAAAAATTAAATAGTTAATTAGTAGCCAGCTAGGTTTTATAAAACTTAAATACCAATTAAATAATTAAGTAGTTACCATATATAATTAGCTGTGTTTTAATTATGGTAATTACCATAATTAAAAACCGGACTAATTATGGTAAGTTAACTAAATAATTAACTTACCGTAATTATAGTAGCTTACCATAATTAATTAGCTAGGTTAAAAACATATATAGCTATTTATGGTAATTAAGTTAGGTAATTATTTTAATTAGTCAGTCATTTTCTGACGTGCCACATGTGACACTTTAGAATTTATTGATGTGCCACATGTGGCGCGTCAACCTTTTTCTGACGTGCTACATGTGGCACGTCAGAAATTCTTGATGTGCCACTTGAATTCTTCACGTGTCACAATTTAGATCTGGCCACGGATCCCCATGCCAGCTCATTTTCTTTTCTTTTCCCTCTTCTTTCTTCCTCCTCCCACTCACAGCTCGCACGCTTCTCCCTTCTCAACAATTTTTTCACCGTCGGCCACCCATTCCTCCACTATCGCCACACAACGTTTTTGACACCCATATTTTTAATGCTCGACACACGTCAATAATGACATGTTAATAAAGTTTAGTGGCGTATCAGACTACCTAACACATCAAAAATACCTTATCAAAACAAAATTCATTTTTGGTAGTGGGAATAAATTCATGCAATTTAATGTTTCTGGTGTATTTCGTTTACAACAGAAGATCAAACTCCGATTAAAGATTTCAGACATGAAGTCTGCTCTTTAGATGTTAGATGCAGCTTAATTTCCTGTCAAAGAATTAGAAAACAAAAGCATATTGGAATAGAACATTCTAATATCGAGCTATCTCCTATATGTACTATACGAATAATTTAACATTTGGAAAATGTGTCCTATATGTTTCTTAAGGACAATGTGTCCTATTTGTACTATACCAATAAGTTAACATTAGGACACATTTCATTTTGTCCTCTCAATCTCCCAAATTTCAAGTTCTAGCGGTCATATGCCCTCTTCGATCAACTCATACACAACACCGAAATGTACTGGATCCTCTCCAATTCATTCGGAATGGTGACAGTTTGAGAGAAACTATTTTGGTTTTCTTAACCAATAACAGCAAGTGTATTAAGTATTTATAGCCAATAGGCTCAAGTGTAATTACAAGGCATGGTGATTACAAGAAGAAAGACTAGACATAACTTTACAAGATTGATAAAACACGAAATGAAGAAATGGTAGAGAAAGGAAAATTAGGAACTCAGAGTTGATGACATTGCTGGAGGAAAATCAGCCATAACTTAAGGAGTTGGAATTGCAGCATGAAATGAGAATGAAAGGCTGCTGCAGGTCAGCAGAAATTAAGAAAAATAGGCTGCTGTTGTAGGCTACTTATGTGTGCAAAAGTGGGGAGCAGGTTTCGATGAATTGAGGAAGAAAGGTTGTTGTGATGTGAAGTTTTTCTAGTGGCTGCTGTAGGAGTCAAGGTTGCATGAAAAATATGGTGTTTGTCACGTGTATTAGGTAGAGTTTCTTGATTATCCTTGGCCTTCATTTGATCTTCTGGTTTACTCTTAACAACCCCAAAACTCATGGGAGGGAGGACCATGAGTTTGACCCTGAGAAAGCAAAACCTTGCAGCAGTGTGACCCTTGGTGAAGATATTTGCAACTTGGTCAAGAGTAGAGAGATGATGGATTTGAATGTTATGGTTAAGAACTTTCTCTTAGAAAAAGTGGACATCCACCTCAATATGTTTGGTGCATGCATGAAAGACTAGATTAGAGGCCAAAGCAGGAGCTCCTGAGTTATCACACTAGAGAGTGGGAGGAGAGGGGAGACTGGTTTGTAGTTCCTTGAGGTGCATGCGAAGCTAGAACATTTCAGATGTTGCAAGGGAAAGGGAACGATATTCTGCCTCTATACTGGACCTAGAGACCATATGCTGCTTCTTGGCTGACCAAGAGATTAAATTTGGGCCAAAGAAAACACCAAAACCAGTGATGGATCTCCTGTGATTAGGGTTACCAGCCCAATCAGAATCACAACAGGTGGTGATGGTGGGAGGACCTTTGCCATACTAAAGACCAAAATCAACAGAACCCTTGAGATATCTAAAAACTCGTTTCGCTGCTGTGAGGTGAATTGAAGTTGGAGCATGCATGTGTTGACAAGGTTGGTTTACGAAGTATGTAGTATCTGGTATGGTGAGATTCACATACTGCAGATCACCTACAATATGTCTATATTCAGTATGGTTATAGAGAAGTTCTCCATCAAATGTGGACATTTTGGAACCAGCACTGCAGGGAGCTGAATAAGGTTTGCATTCTGTCATCTGAGCTCTAGCAAGAAGATCAAGAATGTACATGGATTGTCGAAGATGAAGGCCTGCAGAGTCTCGAGTGGCTTGAATTCTAAGGAAGTAAGTGAGGGAACCAAGGTCTTTCATGGAAAAGTTAGCCTGCAATTTGCTAATAATGACAGTAAGAGTAGTGGAGTGATTGCTTGTGAAATGATATCATCCACATAGACTAGAAGAAGATGTGAATAGGTCCAGCATGATAAGTAAAGAGAGAGGGATCAACTTGTGAATCAGAGAAGCCAATATCCAGCAAGGCCTGGGACAGATGAGTGAACTAGGCTCTAGGTGCCTGCTTTAAGCCATAGAGAGACTTGTTCAATTTGTAAACATGATCAGGATATGAAGGATGAACAAAACCTGGAGGTTGCTCCATCTACACCTCTTCATTCGGAATGCCATGAAGGAAGGCATTTGAGATATCAAGCTATTTGATACTCCAATCAAATTGGACTGCCAAAGCTAGAACCAAACGAATGGTGGCAGGTTTCACAACAGGGAAGAATGTCTCATAGTAGTCCACACCACTCAACTTCTCAAAACCTTTAGCAACTAAGCATGCCTTGGACCTGTCCACAGTGCCATATGGTTTTTGTTTGATTTTGAAAACCCATTTGTTTCTGACCACATTTTGATGAGAAGGCCTAGGTCAGAGGGTCTAGGTTTGATTGGAAAGAAAAGCATTATACTCGAGGGACATGGCATCCCTCCATTCTGGTTTGGTAGCAGCTTGTTTGTAAGTGGATGGTTCTGAGGGTAGCAGATTGGCTTGAAAGACTAACAGGGGGTGTTTGATGTGTTGGAACAATTTGAAGCCAGGGAACTCTTTTGGTCTAAGATGACCTATTTGGGATCTAGTAATCATTCTAGGAGCTGGGATAATAGGTGGAGTGTGGTGAGAGGATGATTCTAGATGACAAGGTGAGAGAGGAGGTTGGTCAGTAGGTGAGGATTTAGTGAGACTAGTATGGGGTTGGTCAGAAGGATGTGAGGGGGGAGGTTGTGGAGCTGAATGGAGTTCAGTTGGCATATATGATGCGGTAGGTAAATGAGAAGGTATCATGACTAAGGAGTTACTTGGAGAGGTAGTGATCTTGTAGGAGCCTTGTGAGAGAGACATACTCGGATCGAATGTCATTATCCCCAATGTTGACAAAATACTAGGCTTCAACACCTTAGGCATATCATTGGCTCGCATTGACTTTGCTCTGTACGGCCTAAATCCTCTCCACATTCTCCCTCATGGAATTGAGATTCTTGTAGTCCAAGAGGGTACTCTATTAGTTGGCTTTGTCACATCCAACCCAGACAACCGCCTATTCTCCAAAGTTCTAAATGCAAGAGACGTCTTTGTCTTCCCAATTGGTCTCATTCACTTCCAATTTAACGTAGGGAAAACCAATGCCATTGCTTTTGCTAGTCTCAGTAGCCAGAATCCTGGGCTCATCACCATAGCAAATGCTGTGTTTGGATCTAATCCTCCCATCAATCTTGATGTTCTCGCCAAGGCCTTCCAACTTGACAGGAATGTGGTCAATTATCTTCAGAAAAAATTCTAGTAGGACAATAATTTGAGAAATATTTGTAATACCCAATAATGAATCATTAGATGGTTCAGATCAAGTTTGTTATTATTTCATTCCCTTATTGTAACGTCATAGTAATAAATTAATTGAAATAGAATGATAATTTCTTATATTTACTCTCTCTCTCTCTCTCTCTCTCTCTCTCTTTGTCATTGAGTAATAATGGGGGAAGAACAATTGCACGATTGGGTCACAACCTGACCCATGGCAGGGTTTGGTGGTGACCCCGATGTGGTTTTGCTTCATGACCAGACCTACAGCGAGGCCTGGTGGTCACCACATTGTGGGTGTACTGAGCCATGAGTCACAAGGCGGGTATGGTTATCCACCAGACCATTCTCTATAGTTTTTAAAAAAGAAAAATTAAGCGTATTTGTAAATTTCACACCTTCCATCAGGATTTTTTAGAAGTTCCTAACAGATAGGGGACATTGCAAAAAATTAGAAGTGCAATGAGAGTTTTTAAACTTTTGGGGGGAACATGCAAAAGTGATGGAAGGTAAGGGGTATTAAGCGGTTATTTTAATAGCTGACATCTTGGTAGCAAACTCTATTCCAAAAACTCTGTATAATGACATTTGTTGTTATAAACATTGATTAAAGGTATTTTTAAGTGAGGGCTCATTTAAAAAAATTGTTAGTATACTTATATTTACTGACTCATGGACTCACACATCTACTTGTAAAATTGGGGTAATTTAACAAATATCTCTTAAGAAAACGAAAACTAATAAGTGTTTTTGGACTTTTGTCCGAGGGACTACAATGAGGCAACTATCTTTGAAAGGGCTGACTTGAGCAAAGTCAATTTTTACTATAGATGTGAGAATATATATTCCTCATGCATGTGGCATGTTTTGATAGTTATGTATAAACAATATGGTTTAATTTATGTAATGACATTATGTTATGTATTAGAAACTTTGGTATATTTTATAAGTGAGTTTGTAGTGCCAAAAAGAAAAGAAAAAGTTTTTACATGATTTTTTTTGTGAGTATTTAGTAAGTAATAAAGTCACGTGGGAAAATCAGAGTTTTCCTACTTATGGCTTATAAAGTGTATCCAGATTCCTTCGATGGGTCTAAAAGGCGATTTGCTTTTGGCTTGGAGGCATGGAATTGAGCTTGAGCCTATCGATCAGGACTCTCATCAGATTTCTTGTTTAATTTATTCGAATCCTCTACATTGCCCTTGGTTGTTCTCATTTATTTTTCTGCTCCTCACCTGAGCCATAAGAGCGTGGAGTTTTGGGAGAAGATTACTGGTGTTGGCTTTTCCTTCTAGGGTTCACGACTGCTGCTAGGGGATTTTAATTGCATCCTATATCCATCGGAGTCCTTTTTGATGTAGGACATGAATAGTTACCCATATTTTCAGTGAAAACGAAAATAAGAAAAATATCTAAAATAATGCTGAAATAACGTCGCTTGATCAGAATTTTATACATTCTAAGACAATGGAAATACAAAATGAAATATTGTCACGATTCTCGCTAATTGTCAGTTATATTTGATTTTTTATTTTAGAATTAGGATTTTATTTTTAGAAGATTTTATTTGATTATGACTTTATTTTTCTTCCTTATTAGGATTGGATTTACTTTAATTATTTCATTTCCTTATTAGGATTATGTTTACTATTAGGGAAAATATAGTATAAGTCCCTAAGTCAACGTGCCAAAATTAAAAACAACCTAGGTTTTTTTTTTTTTCGACAATTTACTTCCTAGGTCAATTGAAACTACAATAAACTCCTTACCATCAATTTTTGTTAACTGCCGTTATTTTTATTTAAACGAACCGTTTCACTTAAGTCCACTTCAATCGATTTTTTGTATCTTACGTGTACACAAAGGATCAAAACTCACCATTTTGGACCATAAAAAACGGTGAGTTTTGGCTTAAACTTGAGGGCTTATTTTTTTGAAACCCCCAATTACTAATCATGTGCCAGATGATTCCTTAAATGAATTGCTTGATGTCGTTATTATTAAATCACTTTTCTCACAAGTTTAAGTAGATAGAAATAGATAAATTTAATTACTTAATCATTACTTTAACACCCACCTCACGTGTGGTTTCAAATTCTCTTTTAATAGGTGAGATGCCCAACACGTGAAATAATTAATTGAAATGAGATCGAGGTAAATGACGGAGTCAAAGTTCCATCTCTAGACCTTTGGCTATGATACCATATTAAAGCATCACTTTTTTCGAAAACTTAAACTCTTGAGAAAAGTTAAATTTAATAACTTAATATTAATTTATCATTGATGAGGAAAATTATGTGTCATGTGCTATCCCTAATGAGGTTGAGATTTTCCAAAGCCATTTATTGGGATCCGGATTCTCTCCACTCCATTTTGGACCGGAGAATATCCAGTTAATGGCGAGAATCTCTTTAGAGAGATCCCGAGGCCATAAATGGGACATCTATCCCATTAATAAAAAATAATAACAAAATATTATATATTTTTTAAAAAATAACAAAAAATTACAAAATATATTAAAAAATAAAGTTGAGGTTGTGGGTGGCTTCGGCCACCCCAGACCGGCCCTTGGGGGTGTCTTCGGCCACCCTATGGCCCTTGGGGGTGGCCAGACCATCCCTTTAGTTTTTTAATATGTTTTTTAATTATTTTTTAATATATATATATATTATTATTATTAATGGGACAGATGTCCTATTTATGGCCTCAAGATTTCTCTAGACAGATTCTGGCCATTAACAAGATATTCTCCCATCCATTTTAGACTGGAGAAGATCCTGTTAATGGAGCTAATTAAAGCATTAATGATAAATATATTATAATCAAAGTTTGGCAATCATTTATCACAAGCATTAGCTTCTGAAGTTTGTGCAATTTCTTTTGAAAAACTATTAATGTAGTATGCTGTTCTATAATCTACAAATTAATAAAATCGAACGGTCACATTATAAATATACTCGGACGAGGAACAATAAAATATAGTACAACTTTAGGATGATTCTGAGGAAGATTCTAAATCATTAAGTTGTTCGTGAATGGGTCAATTGTATTTTGAAATATCAAATCATTAAACTATGAACTTCTGAATTTTATAAACAAAATATTTCTTAATGGAAACATCATGAATTGACTGAGTGTTTGCGTGCAGAGCAGATTTAGCACCAGCAGGTGGAAACAGTAACTTATGTATAACAGAACAACAAAAAAGGGTGTATGACTCATCAGTATTCATCAAATAAAAACATTCCGTGTATGCAACATCATGACAGAATATTGTAATTATATTTCTGTCTCAAACCTGGTCGTTGGAGGAATTTATCATGCCGTTATTGGAAGACTTCCCTGGAATTTATCAAAACGACAAGGATTCGTGGCTCTTATATATATATTATATATAGTTTTTAGTAATATTTTTTGTTACAAAAGGTTGGAGAAAGCAACATTAGAACTACACTGTTCCATTAATTGAAGTGGTCGGATTTGGCTGAATTTATAAACGGCAAATTAAGTGGATAAATAAAAAAATCGATAACTTACCAAGTCTTGCAGCCTTACCGGTTCCACCCGGTGAAAAACACAGACCAAATCCCTATTTTGCCTATTTTAAAATTTTGAATCCACAAAGCGTTTGGGATGGTATTTCTAACTTCTCTTGACACATGGCCTTCGCTTCCTCTCTTCTTCCTCTTATCTAAAAAAGTAAATTAATAAACATTGAAATAAATTAATAATAAAAAGGAGAGAGCATATCGGAAAGGTTGCAAGTAGGAGGTAAAATCACAACAGAAAGAAGGGAGAGTCTGCATTTCTGCCATTTAATTCCTGCTGGTTACTAAATACCACGAAGTGAGAGTCAAAAGATAATTAAATACCACGAACTGAGAGGAAAAAAAAATATTATCCTAGCAGATAACATGCGTCAGGATGACAATCTCTTAAAATTTTTCTTTATTTTCTCTCTCATTAAAAGTTTCTCAAAGTAAGTCAACTTTAAAATTTAATATTGACCGTTATGTACACTACATCATACATGCTGTTATTTTAATAACAGCATATAAGCCAGATCCTACCAAGAAAGCATGTGCCGATAAGCACATAGCTCGTGTGTCAAAAAGTATAAAAAATAAAAATCTACAATAAACTTCCTGGGACAAGACAAACGCCTAGGTAATTTACACTTGGAATAATTGTTGTTTTTTTTTAGTGAATATATATACACAATATTTATTATGTAACGGTAAAAACTACATTTTTATATTTCAAAACCATCCAACAATATTGACATCAATCTTCAACTAACTCTTCAATTTATCACCATTAAAAAAATAAAATCTAATAGCCCCTACACCGAGGATATTGCCAACTTATTAAATAATAATGGAGAAGACTCTGGGTCTTCTCTAACAACATTAATTCACCCTGATTATTATTGAGGATGCCACGAGATAGCTCAGTTAGAATTAAGAGAAGATAGTACCAAAGGTTTATTGTTTGATTTAATAATTTAGGAGTTTGGATTTATATCTCGAACATTGTGGATTCAAAACTTTAATCGTGCAATTGTTCTTCCTCCATTATTACTCAATGACAAAGAGAGAGAGTATATATAAGAAATTATCATTTTATTTGAATGAATTTATTGCTATAACGTTACAACAAGGGAATTAAATAATGAAAAACTCGATCCGAACCATCTAAGGATTCATTATTGGCTACTACATATATTTCTTTAATTATTGTCGCACTAGAATTTTTTCTGAAGATAATTGACCACATTCCTGTCGAGTTGGAAGGCCTTTGCGAGAACATCAGGATTGATGGGAGGATTTGATCCAAATACTGCATTTGCTATGGTGATGAGCCCAGGATTCTGACTGCTGAGACCGGCAAAGGCAACGGCATTGGTTTTCCCCACGTTAAACTGGAAGTGAATGAGACCAATTGGGAAGACAAAGACGTCTCCTGCGTTTAGAACTTTGGAGAAGAAGCGGTTATCTGGGTTGGATGTGACAAACCCAACTAATAGACTACCCTCTAGGACTACAAGAATCTCGGTACCACGAGGGTGAATATGGGGAGGATTTAGGCCGTATGGTGCAAAGTCAATGCGAGCCAAGGATATGCCTAGGGTGTTGAGGCCTAGTATTTTGTCGACATTGAGGAGAGTGACATTCGATCCGAGTGGATTTGAGGTGTCTCTGGGAGTGTCTAACCCTGAGAAGAAGAAATCATTGGCAGTGGCAAGCTTGGGGTCCTTGCAAAACTTTCCGTTAACAAATACTGCAATAGGAGAAAAAAAAAAAAAAAAAAAAAAAGCAATTGTTATATATCGCAGATCACGAAGGGCTTTCAAATGATGAATGGTTGAAATATATATATTAGTATGTAGAGTCCTAAGATGCATGAGGGGAAAAGAAGAAGATCAAATGAGTGATGATATATACCAGCATGGTCAGAAGAAGTATCGTTGATGGCAACACAGAAGTCTTGAAGAGGACTGGGGTCGAAGGCAGAGGCAAGGGAGAATGCCCAAGCCAACAAGGCCACAGTTAGTAGCAACGTCTTAGGAACACCTTTCATCATTTTTGAGGTTATCTCGATCACCACCTTAATTTGAGTGTATATGCTATGTATTCGATCTTGCTGTGAGAAATGTTGCAATGGAAGACGGCTATTTATAGATGGAGGGGAGTACTGATATGAGGGAAAGGGTCTTATGTTTTGACTTCAACGGAGATTGAAGATTTCTAATTCAGACTTGGTACGTAAGGCTTCATCAATGGATATTTAATTAATTAATCGGTGAACCATTCGATCTTTCAACCACTATTGACATTTTCTATTAAAAAGCCATTTCAAGAGAATGATAGCCCGCGATTCGACATCTAAGAACTCAAGCGAATCATGCATGATCCAATTATTCAAATACTAGCATACTATTTTTGACCTTTTCTTTGCATCGCACAAAATTTAATCGGCAAAGTTAAACAAAACGTACAATCCAAAATTTTGATATCGAATTAATTTGCGGTTGTAGGACAAAACTGTTATTTTGTATGTGTGGCACCAATCCTACAATGTCCCATGGTTATAACTTATTTGGTTCTTTAAGTTGTCAACTTATGGACTGATTGTCGTGAGTACATTTATGAGTATTGAGTCACACATTGAGAAATTATAAAGAAAAATAGTACTTAATATACATAAGTGAACCTAAGCCCATTAGCTTAAGCTTTAGGGTTCGAGTGGTGTTCAATGAATCAATATGTATATTAATATACTCTTAGTAAAAATTCCCAAACCATTTATCTCCCCAACACTTAGTCATAGAGGTTTCTCATTGTATGAGAGAGCGGAAATGAAAAGCCAAGGGAAATGTTAGGTTTTCTCTTGGTATTAAGTAGATATTATTTTCTAAAAAAATATATGAATGCTAATGCATAGGTGGTTAGTAAAAGTTTTCTATTCATACCTTTCTATATAATATATTTTTTTATATATTATAATTAATAAATTTACCAAATGAACATTATTTTATTTTATTTTTCTGAGCAAATAAGAGAAAGGTACAGGGATTAAAACACTAAAAAAAGGGATGGGTTCGCCCACAAAAGACCCAAAAGAAAATTACAATGCAATCTATACATGCAAACAGTAGGCAATGGGTCATAAAATGTCCCGGGCCTCTCCAAGGGGACCGCATAAAGCGCTTTAAACACCAAAACAAAAAAAATAGGTAGCTTTAACACCACCCAAAATCTTGCAAGGTAATGACAACCCCTGGAAGGAGGTTGTAGAAGAGTAAACACTGTAAGATCGATAGGATCCAAAGTTAAAGAATCACTCCAGATTTCAGTACAATAACCCAAGTAATAAACATAATAAAAGCAAAAGAAACCCAAAAATCAGCAGCTGCAGTAGGAGGCGAGACGGAGGAAGGAGGCACGTGGAAGCTAGCGGATGGTGAATCAGTCGGTGGCTACGGGAAACTGGAGCAACATTGTAGGTGGTGCAATGGTGCGTTGATAGTTGGATCCATTGGAAGAGAGTAGATCTAGATTTAAAGAAATCCGATCTCAAATCCTTGATAAATCCGGCTAACGACACGAAGGAGAAGGCGGAGAGCGTGGCGGAGAATTAAGAAGACCGGTGCAGATATGAAGCCTTGATGCAGAGATTGAGGTTTTGGGTGGGATAAGTCGCACAAGACAACGGATAAAACTTCAAAAGAGGTTTGAAAAGCTAGGGAAACCTCTGGTCATGTAAGAAAAACAAGAAAAAACTTCATTTACAGGAAGAAGAAGAAAAGGGGGAGGAGCCAGGGACACCAAAACAACATCATTTTGGATTATGTATATGTTATGTTTACTTACATTGTTTTAGATTTTTTTTCTCCACAATTCACTCATTCTCTTGGGCAAAAAGGCAAAAATGATGTGAAATCAATATATTTTCAAAATATTTGGGCTTCAAAAAAAAAAAAAAAACATTAAAAAATTAAAACAAGTCCAAAACACTAGAAACTTGACTAAATTATTTTCAAAATTGCTTAAAATATGTCGTAAAAAGTGATATCCTCAAAATTGCATTCGCATCTGCCTGTACACCGTACCCCTAATCAGTGTATACTATACACTGTGAAATGATTCTCAGCATTTTTTTGCTATTTCTTGACGTTGCGGGATAATATATGGTCGGTGATATATTCTCTTCTTATGAGTGTCCACTAATGGAGTAATGCTGAACCCTTCGCTTATTGGTAGGTTAATTAGGTTTGTAGCTAGATTCTGTATAAAATTCTACGCTTCCTATTACTAGTTAATGTTGATTTCGTCAGAATTAATGTTTTGTTGAAACGTTGTCTGTATGACTCCACTGACGTGTTCAACCTATGCATTAATTTTTGTTGAAACGTACGCCACTTACACGCATATTGGGTCAATTACATATAATATAATATGAGCTCTTCACTATATATATATATATATATATATGAGCTCTTCAGCCATTTCAGTTTCAAAGAGATGTATCAACGTTAATTGATATGTGCATTTTTTAATTGGCAAACAAATTAAAGAGTTGAACTATTCCAATATTAACCAAAGCCATCAAATTTGACTGCATCGTCTCTTATTTAGTGTGTATATATGTATATGCGCGTGCAGTAGTAGTTAAAGAATGGTTCACCCATTAATTAATTAAACATCCAATATTCATGAACACTTAATTAGCAAGTCTTAATTAGAAATTTTCTTTCTTGATCCGTGCGTGGATGTTAAAACATAGGACCGCTTCATATCATCAGTGACTCCCTGGCCTCCATCTATAAATAGGCGTCCTCCAATGCAACATCAATTCTCACAGCAAGAATTAATACAAAGCATATACACTCAAATTAAGGTAGTGGTCGAGATAACCTCAAAAATGATGAAAGGCGTTCCTAAGATATTGCTTGTAAGTGTGGCCTTGTTGGCTTGGGCATGCTCCCTTGCCTCTGCCTACGACCCCAGTCCTCTCCAAGACTTCTGTGTTGCCATTAACGATACTTCTTCTGATCATGCTGGTATATATCATCACTCACTTGATCTTCTTCTTTTCGCCTCATGCATCTTAATTAGGACTCTACACACTAATATATATATATTGCAACCATTCATCATTTGGAAGCCCTTTGTGATCTGCGATATATAACAATTGCTTTTTTTTTTTTTTTTCCTATTGCAGTATTTGTTAATGGAAAGTTTTGTAAGGACCCCAAGCTTGCCACTGCCAATGATTTCTTCTTCTCAGGGCTAGACACTCCCAGAGACACCTCAAATCCACTCGGATCGAATGTCACTCTCCTCAATGTCGACAAAATACTAGGCCTCAATACCTTAGGCATATCCTTGGCTCGCATTGACTTCGCACCATACGGCCTAAATCCTCCCCACATTCACCCTCGTGGTACCGAGATTCTTGTAGTCCTAGAGGGTACTCTATTAGTTGGGTTTGTCACATCCAACCCAGATAACCGCTTCTTCTCCAAAGTTCTAAATGTAGGAGACGTATTTGTTTTCCCAGTTGGTCTCATTCACTTCCAGTTTAATGTAGGAAAAATTAATGCCGTTGCCTTTGCCGGTCTCAGTAGCCAGAATCCTGGGCTCATCACCATAGCAAATGCAGTCTTTGGATCTAATCCTCCCATCAATCCTGATGTTCTCGCAAAGGCCTTCCAACTCGATAGGAATGTGGTCAATTATCTTCAGAAAAAATTATAGTGGGATGATAATTAGAAAATTATATGTAATAGCCAATAATGAATCATTAGATGGTTCGAAACAAGTTTGTCATTTTTAAATCCCTTGTTATAATGTTATAGCAATAAATTCAATCAAATAAAATGATAATTTCTTATATCTACCTACTCTCTCTTTTCTTTTTCCTTTTTTTCTTTTCTTTTAAGTGAGTGATATTACCGGAGGTAGAACAAGTGCAAGATTAAAGTTAAGTACTGTTGAAGCAATTTCCGGTATGGTGAATTTGAAGGAATCTAAATCTCCGAGCTATGCCTTTCGTCGTTCACCTTTCTGTAAACCTGCAAAACCAAAGCTTGCGTTAAGAGAATGTGGCGGGTGTTGGCCGGCGGTTCCTCCTCCGATGCTCAAGTCAGTATGTATATCACCTTAATATGCGTATTCGTGGTCGCTTATACCTTCAGGGTGAGGCCTTTAATAGCTGAGCATGCGGAGGTGGTTATGATGGCTGGGCGGAGGATCCAAGAGTTGGGCGTAATGGCTGGAAGAGTTAATATTTGTGTCTCCTTTCTTTATGATCAGTAAGAGGCCGTTACATATGTTGACAAGATTCTGAGGATGGCATGTATCTGTGAGGTGTCTTTAAGAGTAGGATTGTAATTGGCCCGGTGATCTTGCTATGTGCGAGCTGTCTATATAGCCGAGCCTTGTCCCTAATATGATATATGCATCTAGATGTTAAGTGTGGGAGGTTCATTGTGGCCCTATACCTGGACTTTGGCCGTCCGAGAGTGTAGGGGACGATGTCGTATCCATTGCTTTGTGCTGGGCGCGTTTGGTAAGCCCATTTGGATGCACTGGGCTTTCTTGGGCCCACTTTGACCCGTGGGCTCGAGTGATGGGTTTATGTGTAACAGTTACCCCCCGAATTCCTTTTCCTGAGACTTCGGGAGGAGAGAATTCAAACTCTCGATCTTCTGGTGGTGTTCTTTTTTCGAGGGTATACCGTTCAAGTGTCTTTCCTTACTCGGTTCCCTGTAGCCTTTTTTTTTGGCGTCTTAGCCATTTATGGAACTTGACATCCGCACGTCCCTGATATTCCAAGATCTGTTGCAATCTTGCGATTTTCAAATCTTTTGTCTCTATCCACGTAAATGCGCTGTTGTTTGTCCACGTGTTCTTCTGGACGTGATTCGAAACTTGACGAAACAGATATCAATGTGTGAACGGTACCTTTGGTTGCGTTTTTTGAAGAGAAAACTGGCTTGAGTCTCTTTGGTTCAGGCGCGACTGCAGGCTCATGATGTCCTTGCACTAAATGCCTTGCACCTTGTCCGAGGTTTCCTCTTCTATAAAGATTTCGCCGTCGACCTTCATTGCTTAAGCCTTCTAGATTTCCATTCATTTATTAGATCTTACTGCATTTTATTTTTCCAGTGATCATGTCTTCTTAGAAACTTCCAGTACATGTTGATGAGATCATTGATGAGTAATCATCGAAGACTCCTCTGACTCGCCGCTCAGGCAGCTCTTCAGCCAGAGTGCATCCGTTTGGTGAAGGGTCTCCTTCATCCTTGCACCTAGAATTCGTGTGTCGGCAAAGATCCGACTTCTCGGTGGAGGACGAGAGGGTGCTTCACCACAACTACGACATACCCTCGTCAGTTTCGCTATATTTCTAGATGACTCTACTGGAATGGTTGGTGGTCCTGGAGAAATTTGTGTTCATGAACGTATGTTCATGGCAGGAGTTCACCTACCCTTTACTCCTATAGTAAGGGGAATGTTATCTTTTTTGGGGGTGGCCGCTATGCAACTTATGCCAAACGGATGGCATTATTTCATGTCCACACTTCTATTGTGGCCCTCTGTATTTTCGAGAAAAATCCTGTCGTTCTAGGAATTTTTAAACATATTTGGGCCTCATTTTTACCCTACTTTCGAGACGGTCACCTTTATGGTTTGTAGGAAAAACCAATTTATCGAGCTTAGGAAGACCTTCTCCAACAACAAGCATTGGCCGGAGCAGTTCTTTTACATATCCAGAGCCTGGGAGGCGTCGGGGTTCGAGGTTCTGCCCTTGCAGCATTATATTCCCCGAGAATGGGGAGTCTCCCGAGAAAGTTGTAAGTGTGTTTGGCTCTTCGTCTCTTCTTCTTTATCCTACTTTACATGTCCTTACTTCCCTTTCCTTTGTAGGGAAGGAGTGCCCTGCGCTGAACCCGGAGCAGCAAGGTTGGGTTGATTACATCCTGGAGTACTTTCAGCTTCCCGAGAATACAAATCGGATGCTTTTTGGCAACATCATTACTGATTCCACGCTTCGTGAGTGTCTGGGGTACTAGATTCCGAATGACAAGGTTGGCTTGGATTGTCAGGGGAACCCTAAGATACCAAATTCAACCGGTGACAAGGTGGTTTCGAAGTCGCTTGCTCGGCCCCCGAGAAAGAAGAGTCGAGCGTACAAGAATGTCTCATCTTCGGGCAAGATGGCAGTAACCACGGCGTCTGCTTCAAGGGATTCAGATCCAACTTCAAAGCCTTTAGATCCCCATGTTCAGGGCCAGGTTTCGTCAGCTCCAGTGTCTGCGACGGACCCACCGGTGTTCAAGAGGAAAGTTGATAGAGGCAAAGCGCCCCTGGAACTGCTTTCAAAAAAAGGGCGTTCAGACAAATCGAGGGATCTCCTGGATGTGTTGTCTTCTGTTCGGTCTGATTCCGTACCGATAACTTTTGGTCTTCCTTGCGGCTCAAACGAGGCTTTAGAGCCTGTTTCTATAATGGAAACTGCTCCTCTCCACATAGTACCCTTGGAGGCGTGACCTCGGGAACCGGGAGAGGCATTGGCCACTCATCGTGAGACCCATACTACATCTCCTTCTAAGGATAGGCCTGTAGACCCCTCAGTTGAGCCATCCAACCAGGCTCCCATATATCGAGGACAACCACTTAGGGGGCATTCCGAGAGCAGTTCACCGATTATTAGGTCTTTGGCCTTAGGTTTGGTGGGAAACCCTTTATCAGCCGTCACCAGGCTACTTCCAGCAAACTATACCTGAGGAGAGGGTCAGCTTACTCTAAAGATGTTTGTGGACAAGTTGATCCATTGTCATTATTCAGTAAGCTGTTTACATTTCCTCCTTGTTTCCCTTTTTCGAGTATCTTTGTAGTTTTTGACGTGATTTTCTTTCCTGTAGTGCTTCACTCTCATCGCAAGTTGGTATAAAGAGTTTCAAGAAGGTCAGTGGGAGTATGCTGATGAGAGAGTCGAGCTTCAGGATTTAGTTCAGAAGCTAAGCAAGCGGCAAGAGGCCTCTAGTTCTCAGGACCCTAATTCTTAGGTGGAGAGCCTCTGCCGTCTATTGGCAAAGAAGGAGAACGAGTTCTTTGCAATCAAACTACGGCTCAGTGAGTCAAAGTTGGCCAATTACCATCTTCAGACGTGCTTAGACGTTACCGACCAAGATGGCCAGAGGTTGGCGGAGCGTGTTACGGAGGCGAAGTCCACAGTTGCCCGATTGGTTGCAGAAAATGCAAAAATTGCAGAGGAGCTTTCTGAGGTTTGGGTTTCTGAAGAGGGCTTTCGAAAACTTTCTGAGACGCTTGAGGCTCAATTATCCCAATCGGAAGACGCAGTGAGAAACTTGTAGGTGATTTGGGAGCTTCCCAAGCCAGATGTGATCAATTTCGCCAAGGGTACCGCTATTGGAAAGCTAAGGCGGTTCGTTACCTTGCAGACCTGTCGTTTGTTCATTGGCTTCGGGATTTGTTGTGGGCCCATGGGTTTCATTGGGGTTTTGAGAATCATTGGTACCTCACCATCCATAGATTAGTTTGGCATCAACCCTGCCACAGTAGAGTCAAACTTCTTGGAGGTGCCAGCTATTGCAGTCGACGAAATGGTTGAAGCAGGCAAAGAGTTGATTCTAGATGCTCCAAAAGTCAATGTGCATCGGTTTCGCCCGGAAGCGAATTTACCCCCCGAGCCTTTTGGTCCCGAGATCATCATAGATGATGATACTGATGAAGTGGGAGCGCCCATACTTAAACATTGTTTCGTTTGTTTGTATAAGGGCTTTTGCTCTGTGCTTAATTGGACTGCTGTTGAACTTCTGATTTTTTTGGATGCTTTGAATGCTTTTGCTCTATGCATATTTGAACTGTCTTTGAACTTTTGGTATTTTTGGATGCTTTGATATTTTCGGGCACCTTTGAATGCCCTCGTTGTTGTATTATGCGGTCGGATGTCCTACCCTCCATGGCCAAGGATTAAAATGTATTGTAAACCTCGGTCATTAAATTCTCTGTTAGTCTTTCGGTATCTATCGTTTTAGATTTTGAAGTCCATCATTATTACATGCACGACCTCCGATGGCGGGACATGTGGTACGTCGCCATTTGGGTTTCCTAGGCGATTCTGCACGGGATGTCTCTTCGCATTTAAAGGCGACCCTTCATTTTCCAAGGGCTTACGCACTATAAATATCCCTTTAGGTTAAAGGTATTTTCATTCAGCTGACTACGTTCTTTCTCTTTGATTTCTTTCTTCATGGCTTCTATTTCTTCATCTGAGAGTTTGGCGGAGACAGAGTCATCGATTGCTTCTACCTCCTCTTCTTTTCCTAGGGGTGTGTCTTCTTCATCCTGTCCATCGAATGAGCAGCCTCATTCTTGTGCTCCTGGCGATTTTGAGGCGGAAATTGCTGAACTATGCTTGTTGTTGGAGGCATGGGAGTAGTGCTTGGTGGACCGCTCTAATCAGTTGGTGAAGTTGAAGGCCGACATCGAAGTGAAAGATTATCAGATAGCCTAGAAAGATCGGCAGCTGGAGTCACGAGACCGATGGATTGTGGATCTCGAGGCTTATCTCGTTAGTATTCATGAGAAAAGACAGGAGAAAGCCTCTAATTTTTACTCTGCCACCCGGCTGTTTCTGAAGGAGGAAGAGAAGTGCCGAAGACTTCGCAGAAAATGTTGGCTTTGGAAGGCTAGGGCTCTTGAGAAAAATGGTCCTCCAAATGAAGGTCACCGTCGGTAGCCTTCGATATAAATAGCAATGGCCCTTAGATTTCTTGTTCATCATATTGATGGGTAATTGTTCAAATGTGATTCTTTGTTCAACGACACTTTGGACGTAGAGTACCAGATTGAACCGGATGTGATGTCTTCGACGTAGTTGGATAAACAAGTAGCCAAGTGTCTATTGTAGCTTGATCTTTCACGCAACTGTTTTGACTTGATCTTTTGTAATTGAATCTTATTGTAATGTAAAAGTCATCAATGAAATGTCTACCTTTGATTCTTTTGCTGTGTTGCGCTCTGTCTTTCTAGTTCAACTTTCGCTGTAGTTGTGCGATGAATCCCTTTTTTGGCTTTGTTTTTTGTTTTGCCGTGCTTGAGTATCTGTGTTGATGAATCCTCGGTTTTCCTGGTCGGGTTTCGCTAAGGACTTATTCCCTTGTTTCTGAGGTGGGAGATCTTTTTTGCTAAGGGTTTACTCTCAAGTTCCCGAGGTGGGAGATTTTTTTTGCTAAGGGTTTACTCCCTAGTCCCCGAGGTGGGAGATTTTTTTTACTAAGGTTTACTTCCTAGTTCCTGAGGTGGGAGATTTTTTTGCTAAGGGTTTACCCCCCAGTTCCCGAGGTAGGAGATTTTTTTTTGCTAAGGGTTTACTCCCTAGTTCCCAAGGTGGGAGATTTTTTTTGCTAAGGGTTTACTCCCTAGTTTCTGAGACTACTACAAGACAGGGAATTTATCACTGGCCCCAATGGTCGTTTTGACCAAGGGTTCTCCGACACTCAAATGAGTCGCTATAAATTGACTTTTATATTTATATAGTCAAGAATTATAAGAAATAAATGTAATGGAAAATTATTGATAGTATTTTTTCAGATGATCGGCATTCCAGGGTCTCGGCAGTGGCTTTCCTTCCGCATCCTGTAGGTAACAGGCTCCTTGTCTATGGCTTTAAATGACTTTGTATGGTCCTTCCCATGTTGGTCCGAGCTTTCCTGTCACTGGATCCTGGGTGGCTATGCTGACCTTCCGGAAGACCCAATCCCCATTCTTGAACTATCTCGGCTTGACCTTTTTGTTGAAATATTTGGTTGTTCTTTGTTGGTAGGCTGCCATCATCGCCTGAGCATCATCCCTCTTTTCCTGGAGTAAATCCAAGCTTAGCTTCATTCCTTCTTTGTCCATCTCGGGGCTGTAATGCTTCACTTGGAAACTAATCGAGCCAATTTCCTCCAGGATGACTGCCTCAGATCCAAATGCCAAAGAAAAGGGGGTTTCTCCAGTCGGTGTTCAGATGGTTGTTATGTATGACCACAGCACTTCTGGAAGGATTTCTACCCATGCTCATTTTTTGTCTTCAAGTTTCTTCTTCAGAGTTTTCATCAGAGTTTTATTTGTTGCTTCTACCTAACCGTTGGCCTGAGGGTGTTCGGGAGACAAGAAGTAGTTTATGATATGGAGTTCGGCACACCAACTTAGGAAATGTTCGCAATTGAATTGTTTTTCGTTGTCGGTTACAAAAACATGCAGGATGCCGTACCGACAGACGATTGCTTTCCAGAGAAAATTCCTTATGTTTATAATGGTTATAGTGGCAAATGCTTCTACTCCTACCCACTTAGTGAAATAATCAACAGCAACCACGCCAAACCGACACCCTCCTTTTCCTGTTGGAAGTGGGCCCACTAAGTCGACCCCCCATTGCGGAAAGGGCCATGGGGCCAAAACCAGGCTTTATTCTTCGGGCGGATTGGCTAGCACTCTATCAAAGCATTGGCATTTGTCGCAATGCTTTATCACTTGATAGGAATCTCAGTTCATTCATGGCCAGTAATACCCTGCGCGGATAGCTTTTGGGCTAACATTCTTCCTCCCGAGTGGCTACCGCACACCCCCTTGTGAATTTCTCTAAGCACATATGCGGCTTCATCCTTGGATAGACATTTGAGCAGAGGGAGGGTGCAACTCCTTCGATACAAGACATCATCAACTAGCATGTATCGTGCTGCTCGGAAGTGAATCTTCCGTTCTAACTTGTTATCGGATGGCAGCTTGCCTTCCTTGAGAAACAATAGGATGTCGCGGCCCTAATCTGGACACTGCTCTCTCTCTTCAATGCACGCCACTTGATTTGTTTAGCCAATCGAGGGTTCGGCTAGCTCCTGGACTGGGTGATCAACTGATATGATTTCCTCCTCAGCCGTGGAGCCCATACGAGCTAAGGCGTCTGCCTGCGAGTTTTCTTCTCTGGGCACCTTTGTAAAGGTTATCTTGTCGCAAGATTTCATGATCTCCTTTACCTTCGCCAAATATTTCTTCATTTTGCTTCCTCGAGCCTCGTATTCTTCCCAAACGTGTACAACCACTACTTGGAAATCACTTCTAACTTCCAAGTTTTTTACTCCCATTTCCCTCTCCATGTTCAACCCGAGGATCATGGCTTCATATTCAGCTTCGTTGTTGGTGGTGCTAAATTTAAACTGCACAACTGCTTCACACTTTTCACCGTTGGGTCCTTCGAGCACAACCTCGATCCCGTTGGATTTCCGAGTTGAGGACCCATCTACAGACACTACCCATGCTTCTCCTAGGTTGGTTTCTTCTTTCTCGGAGACGTCGTAAAATTCAGCCAAAAAATCGGCTATTGCTTGCCCTTTTAAGAATGCTCTCAGATGAAATTCTATGTCGAATTCTCCAAGTTCTATGGCCCAGTTGACTAATGTTCCTAATAAATCTGGCTTTTGCAAGATTTTTCTTAAGGGATACTCAGTCAACACCTTGATTGTATGTGCCTGAAAGTATGGCCTCAACCTCCGGGCGGACATGAGCAAGGCAAATGCTAGTTTCTCGATCCATGGGTATCGTTCTTCAGCACCGTGCAAGGCTTTGCTGTCAAAGTAGACAGGCTTTTGCACTCCTTGCTCTTCTCGGATTAAGGCTGAGCTTATGGCTGATGGTGATACCGCCAAATACAAGTACAAAGCTTCCCCTCCTACCGGTTGGCTCAGTAGAGGTGGGTTGACTAAATATTCCTTCAATTCCTGGAAAGTTTTGTCACATTCTGGACTCCAGGAGAAAGCTTTCTTCAGGATCTTGAATAAGGGAAGACATTAGTCGATTGAGCAAGAGACGAACCGATTTAATGCCGCTATCCTGCCTGTTAATTGCTGAAGCTACTTTGTGCTTTGAGGTGCTTGCATGTCCAGGATCGCCTTGATTTTCTTGGGGTTAGCTTCAATTCCCCTTTGGGAGACGATGAACCCAAGAAACTTTCCTGAAGCTAATCTGAATTCACATTTGGAAAGGTTGAGCTCCATCCCATAGTGCCTTAGCATATCAAACGCCTCGTCTAGGTCCGCTATGTGATTGATTGCTTGTATGCTTTTTACTAGCATATCATCTACATACATCTCCATGTTCCGCCCAATCTGCTTTCGAAACATCTTGTTGACTAACCGTTGGTATGTAGCTCCTGCATTTTTCAGTCCGAACGGCATGACTCGATAACAATACAGATCCGTGTCAGTCATTAAGGCCGTTTTTTCTTGGTTGGACTCATGCATTAAATCTGGTTATACCCCAAGAATGCATTCATGAAGCTTAGTAGCTCATGTCCTGAAGTTGAATCTACAAGCTGGTCTATTCGCAGCAAAGGATAGTTGTCTTTGGGACATGCTTTGTTGAGATCGATAAAGTCAACACACATCCTCCATTTCCCGTTTGACTTCTTTACTAGCACCACATTTGCCAACCAAGTGGTGTACTGGATTTCTTTGATGAACCCGGCTTCACGTAATTTCTCGACTTCTTTGGCGGCAACTTTGCTTTGTCAGCCGAGTACCCCCTCCGCTTCAGCCTATCGGCTTGAAATTAGGATCAGCGTTCAATTTGTGCACCATGACCGAAGGTGCTATTCCTGGCATATCGTCGTGACTCCAAGTGAATACATCACAATTATTATGAAGGAAAGACTTGAGTTCTTCTTTCATGGTTGGGTCTAGTTGGGACCCAATTTTGATAACTCTGTCGGGTTCGCTAACTGAAAATTCCTCAAGATCTTCGACTGGTTCACCACCCTTTAATTGCTATCTTTCCTCCTTACTAGTGTTCCCCAGGGCTGGGGTTTTCGGGCACTCTTTCATAGAGATGTTGTAACATTGTCAGGCAGCCCATTGATCACCCCTAATTTCTCCAACTCCGTGATCCGTTGGGAATTTCAATCTTGAGATGCGGAGTTGATGTGGTGGCTCTTAGCTCGTTGAGAGCCATCCTCCCGAGAATAGTATTCTAGGCAGAAGGTCGGTCGACCAACAGAAAACGTACCATTACCGTCTCCTGCCTTGGGTATGACCCGACTATAACCAGTAGCTCGATTGATCCGACCCGACTATAACTCACATAAGGAACAATAAAATATAATACGACCTTAGGTTGATTCTAAATCATTAAGTTGCTCTTGAATGGGTCAACTGCATTTTGAAATATCAAATCATTCAACTATGAACTTCTGAACTTATAAACAAAATATTTCTTAATCGAAACATCATGAATTGACTGAGTGTTTGCGTGTAGAACAGATTAACAACAACAGGCAGAAACATGCAGTAACAATGTAACATACATATATAATTGACACTACAAAAAAAAAGGTCATTTTTTGACGTGGCAAATAGTAGGAATTTTTCGCCACGTCAGTAAATGCTGACGTGTCAAAAGTGGCACGTTAACATTTTTTTTTTGACGTGCCAAAAGTGGCACGTCAACATTTACTGACGTATTGAAAAAGACAAGTCAGTAAATACTGACGTGTCAATTTTGACACGTCAGCAAATTTGAATCCAATTTAATTTTACAACATTTTAAAATAAATAACTAATTAATCTTATATTTACTGACATGTCTAGATTTGACACGTCAGTAACTGTTGACGTGCTGTTTTGACACGTCAGCATTTTACTGACGTGTTAAAACAGCACGTCAACAATTATTGACGTGTCAAATTTGACACGTCAATAAATATATATATACATATATATGGTTTAATTCATTTATATTATTGATATAAATAATATATAATGTATATGATCCCAACATTATCAGGTTTAATATTGTACAATATGATCGATCCCAATTAACATTCAAAAAAATTAATTTTTACAAAACAAACACCAGTACTTTACTTCTCCTTTATAACACCGTAACCCATTTCAACATTCAAAAATATAAGAGAATTAATTTCTGACTGTTAGCCATGCTTTAATCGAGATACCATATATATATATAGCAAAACCATGCAAAAGGATAAATATATATATAAACCATGCACGTTATATATCATTTAGGTTTGAGCCATGCACGTTAAATTGTAATTGTTGTTGGCGTGCCATATGTGGCTCGTTAGAAAATTTATGGCGTGCCATCTTTGGCACGTCAGAATTTCTTTTATATATTTTTTCTGATATTTTTTTTTTATTTAATATATATATATATTCCTGACGTGCCAAATGTGGCACATCATGAGGGTTCCTTGGGAAGGCCAGCGCCTGCTGGCCGTCCCATCGCGCCCACCGACCCTGCTAATTTTTTTTTTCCCTCTCTCCCTTGATTACTCTATCTTCTCTCCCGCCAGGCTGCCAAAATCCCTCAGCCCAGCCATTTTTTCTTCTTTTCTTCTCCTCCCTCATCTGAAATCTCCGTCACTCTTCCTCATCTCCTGCTCTCTCTCTGTCAGCTAGCAGTACTCTCTCTAGCTCTCTACCTAGCTCACTCCCCATCTCCAGCGGCCACCTCCACTTCGCCGTTGCCGTCTCAGGCGATTCTCCAGCCGAATCTGCTCCGCCAATCTCCTCCATCTCTCCTGTAGGTATATATATATATATATTGTTTTATTTTATAACTATAAATATAGTTTTATTTAATATATAATATTGTTTTATTGCAGAATATATGCTATATATATACATTGTGTTGTTTTATCAATTTAATGTTTTATTTTGTCATATATTCGCATGATGTTTCGTTAATGTATTGGATTGAGTATTTGTGGATTGAGGTGATTTTTTTTTTTTTTTTTGGAATATCTATTAATTACTTATTGTACGTTGGATATGCACATGCATGCAAAATGATGTTTCTCATGCTAGCTAGGTTTTTGTTTCAAAATATAATTGCTTAATGAAAAGGTTTTTGTTTAAATGAAAATGTTGGCTTATTAGTAAGGAATTTATAGAACATTATGTCAATTTTAATCTATCATTCATTTCAATCGTTTGACCTTCTAAGTACGTGTAGTACGTGGTGATATATAATATTTGTAGAGATTTAATTTAAGACTTTGTTTAATTAATATTAAAAGTTAATGAGTTTTTTAATATTCAAACATCATAAACGTTCATTGACCCCTTATTAATTTGTAAGTTATAAATTCACACATGGATTTAACTGGAAAAAGAGTTGGCAAAAGTGCAAACCTTGTCAAACTTAGAGAGACTTCAAATGAATAAGTAAAAAGTCATGACTTTGTTTTTTAGACTATTTTTTTTATTTCACACTTTTGTTTTGAGTTTTTTAAACAAATCTAATCATAATTAAGCACATAACCTAAAACACATGCAAAATATATTCAATTCGATTCTTACTTAATTCTATCCCACATAAATTATTTTTTCAAACCAAAAAAATCATACAAAACGGTTTAAACTTTTGGTTAATTTGAGGAACTTAGCTTGTTCAAGTTGAAATATAACGCTTTAAAATTAATATTACCTAAAAACGAGTTGGAATTTTGTTAAAATTGTGATTAATATGAAAGAAATTAATCTAATGTGTCAATAACCCAAGAAAGGTCCAGACCAAAAATATTACGAAACCATTTACCATATTTGCAAGATACTCAAAATTCTTTTAACCTTTAAATATATCATATAAAAAATAAATAAATACACCAAACAAAAGAGTTGTATGACCCATGCATGTCATCACCTAGTAATGCCAAAGTTTAACGACATTTAAGCTAGATTTATTGTATTTAGGGCCCTCATAACGAACCTAGCTCGGTATATGTATTAGAACAACCTTATAAAATAACCTAGCTAGAATTAATTTGTGCAGGGTCTCCACCAAACAAAATGCTTAAATTTGGATCGAGTATTTTTTTTTTTATTGGTTTTTCTAGATTAATTATAATATATAAGTGTTATAAATACACCCTTTGGTACGAATGAATGTAGATACACATGAATATGTATATATTTTTGGACATAAACAATTTAAACCTATATGAGAATATATAGGTTTATATTTTTTATGTGGTTCAAATATTTAGGTTTCAGTTTATGTTTTTATATATGCATGTGCTTGAAATTAGGTATACAATTTTTAAGTCTTATATATTTATTCCTAATTTATGTATGTAGAGAAAAATGGACAAGAGTTGGATGACAAAGTCTAGAGGTACGAGGGAATACACAGACGGATGTAGATTGTTTGTGGAGTTTGCAGTTAGTAACTGTAGAACCCCTGATGGATTCATCTATTGCTCTTGTAAGGTTTGTCGAAATAACCGGCGCCACCTCCCGGGTTTTGTATTCGACCACTTGACAGGGGAAAAATGAATGATGCCGGAATACACACTTTGGTTCTATCACGGTGAGAAGCATGTACAGAGTCCTGATACCGGGTTTAATTCCAATCGCCCGGCCTCAGATGCGGGTGCAAGTGCAAATCAGGGTGGAGACATGCACGGAATGTTGCGTGATTTATTCGGCATGCACGAAGTAGTCAGGGAAGACAATTGTGAGCCTCAGGTTGTGGTTCAAGGGAGTGAAGAAATTGTGAACGAAGAAGCCGTTGACGGTGACGCACTAAAGTACTACGGCCTTCTTAAAAAGGCGGAGAAACCACTTCATGCTGGAACAAAACATAGCAAACTAAGTGCGACTGTTCATCTATACAACTTGAAGTGCGTTGGTGGACTTAGTAACTCGAGTTTCTTGGCTTTCCTAGAGTTCATCAATCAGTTGCTGCCCGAGAGTAATGAAACTCTGCCAGTTAATACATATGAGGCGAAAAAGTTTTTACGAGACATGGGACTAGGGTATAAGAAGATTCCGGCGTACCGTAATGACTGTATGCTATTCTAGAAGGGCAATAAAGAGTTGGATTCATGTACCGTATGTGAAAAATCTAAATGGATGGAAGCAATCAATTTAGATGAGGACGGTCAACCCATATCGTCGGGCAAGAAACGTCTGGTGAAGGTGTTGCGGTGGTTTCCACTCATACCATGACTACAGAGGTTATTTATGTTAGAACATACAGCACGCTTTATGAGGTGGCATGCAGAAGGCCGCACTAAGGATGGCGTATTGAGGGATCCAGTAGACGGCGAAGCATGGAAGTCATTCGACAATTTACATCTGGAGTTTTCAGCGGACAGTAGGAACGTCAGGCTCGGACTAACCTTAGATGGATTTAATCCATTTGAGAATATGAGCACATCTCACAGCACTTGGCCTGTAATGCTTGTGCCCTACAACTTGCCTCATTGGATGTGCATGAAACATACATCTTTCATACTATCATTGATTATCCAGGGCTCAAGTTCACCTGGAATGGATATAGATGTCTACCTTCAACCCTTAATTGAAGAGTTACATGAACTATGGAATGTAGGGGTACGCACATATGACGTCTCAAAGAAAAATAATTTTGTAATGCGAGCACAGTTGATGTGGACAATTAATGACTTTCCAGCATACGCAGATTTGCTTGGATGGTCTACCAAGGGTGAGAAGGCATGTCCTTGCTGTATGGACTCGACAAGGTCGAAATGGTTAAAACATGGCCATAAATAGTGTTATATGGGGCACAGGCGATACTTGCCCATGGATCATCCGTGGAGGCGGAACAAAAGAACATTTGACGGCAACATAGAACTAGAATGTGCCCCTGATGTGCCAAGTGGAGATGAAGTCATGAGCCAATTAGAAGGGATGGTGTTTGGGGATGAGAACGCCGGTCAGGCAAGGCAGGCTGAGAAAGAAAAATGAAAAAGCATAAGACGAATACTTCTAATGTACTGTGGAAGAAGAAAAGTATTTTCTTTAGGTTGCCGTATTGGAAAGATAATTTATTGCGGCACAATCTTGATGTTATGCACATAGAGAAAAACGTGATGGACAACATACTTGGTACAATACTGGACATTCCAGAGAAAACGAAGGACAATCTCGCCGCCCGCTTAGATTTGCAAGAAATGGGTTTGAGACATACACTTCATCCATTTTCTAACCCGCAGGATGGTAAGACCTATATTCAACAAGCTACCCACACGATGTCCAAGGATGATAAAACACATTTTTTCAAAGTGCTACGAAATGTAAGGGTGCCCGACGGATATGCCTCGATCATTTCTCGTTGTATACGACTTAAGGACTGTACGATATCAAGGTTAAAGAGTCATGACAGTCATGTACTGATGCAGCAGCTTCTACCTATTGCATTGAGTGGATCACTTCCAAGCAACGTGGTTAGACCTCTTGTTGAGATGTCCACATTCTTCAGGGGCCTATGTTCAAAAACATTGACAGAACAGGATATTGACCGACTACAGTGTGACGTTTGTATCACGTTGTGCAAGATGGAACAGGTTTTTTCCCCCAGCTTTTTTACGAAATTTGGAGAAGTGATTAGCAAGATGAGAGGAACTAAGATGAGAAATAACAAAAGATGCGCCATTTCCTACTCCAACCTGATCCTTGCACAAGATACTCGTGATGAGCAGCCCCTGCACTGAGGATATTGCCAACTTATTAAATAATAATGGAGAAGACTCTGGGTCTTCTCTAACAACATTAATTCACCCTGATTATTATTGAGGATGCCACGAGATAGCTCAGTTAGAATTAAGAGAAGATTGTACCATAGGTTAACTGTTTGATTTAATGATTTAGGAGTTTGGAGTTATATCTCGAACATTGTGGATTCAAAACTTTAATCGTGCAATTGTTCTTCCTCCATTATTACTCAATGACAAAGAGAGAGTATATATAAGAAATTATCATTTTATTTGAATGAATTTATTGCTATAACGTTACAACAAGGGAATTAAATAATAAAAAACTCGATCCGAACCATCTAAGGATTCATTATTGGCTATTACATATATTTCTTTAATTATTGTCGCACTAGAATTTTTTCTGAAGATAATTGACCACATTCCTGTCGAGTTGGAAGGCCTTTGCGAGAACAACAGGATTGATGGGAGGATTTGATCCAAATACTGCATTTGCTATGGTGATGAGCCCAGGATTCTGGCTGCTGAGACCAGCAAAGGCAACAGCATTGGTTTTCCCCACATTAAACTGGAAGTGAATGAGACCAATTGGGAAGACAAAGACGTCTCCTGCGTTTAGAACTTTGGAGAAGAAGCGGTTATCTGGGTTGGATGTGACAAACCCAACTAATAGAGTACCCTCTAGGACTACAAGAATCTCAGTACCACGAGGGTGAATATGGGGAGGATTTAGGCCGTACGGTGCAAAGTCAATGCGAGCCAAGGATATGCCTAGGGTGTTGAGGCCTAGTATTTTGTCGACATTGAGGAGAGTAACATTCGATCCGAGTGGATTTGAGGTGTCTCTGGGAGTGTCTAGCCCTGAGAAGAAGAAATCATTGGCAGTGGCAAGCTTGGGGTCCTTGCAAAACTTTCCGTTAACAAATACTGCAATAGGAAAAAACAAAAAAAACAAAAACCAATTGTTATATATCGCAGATCACAAAGGGCTTTCAAATGATCAATGGTTGAAATATATATATAGTATGTAAAGTCCTAAGATGCATGAGGGGAAAAGAAGAAGATCAAATGAGTGATGATATATACCAGCATGATCAGAAGAAGTATCGTTGATGGCAACACTGAAGTCTTGAAGAGGACTGGGGTCGAAGGCAGAGGCAAGGGAGAATGCCCAAGCCAACAAGGCCACAGTTAGTAGCAACGTCTTAGGAACACCTTTCATCATTTTTGAGGTTATCTCGATCACCACCTTAATTTGAGTGTATATGCTATGTATTCGATCTTGCCGTGAGAAATGTTGCATTGGAAGACGCCTATTTATAGATGGAGGGGAGTCACTGATATGAGGGAAGGGGTCTTATGTTTTGACTTCAACGGAGATTGAAGATTTCTAATTAAGACTTGGTACGTAAGTCTTCATCAATGGATATTTAATTAATTAATCGGTGAACCATTCTTTCAACCACTATTGACATTTTCTATTAAAAAGCCATTTCAAGAGAATGATAGCCCACGATTCGACATCTAAGAACTCAAGAGAATCATGCATAATCCAATTATTCCAATACTAGCAAACTATTTTTGACCTTTTCTTTGCATCACACAAAATTTAATCGGCAAAGTTAAACAAAACGTACAATCCAAAATTTTGATATCGAATTAATTTGCCGTTGTAGGACAAAACTGTTATGTTGTATGTGTAGCACCAATCCTAAAATGGCCCATGGTTATAACTTATTTGGTTCTTTAAGTTGTCAGCTTATGGACTTATTGTTGTGAGTGCACTTATGAGTATTGAGTCACACATTGAGAAATTATAAAAAAAATAATAATACTTAATATACATAAGTGAACCTAAGCCCATTAGCTTAAACTTTTAGGTTCGAGTGGTGTTCAATATGTATATTAATATACTCTTAGTAAAAACTCCCAAATCATTTATCTCTCCAACACTTAGTCATGGAGGTTTCTCATTGTATGAGAGAGCGGAAATGAAAAGCCAAGGGAAATGTTCGGTTTTCTCTTGGCCTTAAGTAGATATTATTTTCTGAAAAAATATGTGAATGCTAATGCATATGCGGTCAGTAAAAGTTTTCTATCCATACCTTTCTATATAATATATTTTTTTATATATTATATTTAATAAATTTACCAAATGAACATTATTTTATTATTATTTTTTTGTTTTTCTGAGCAAATAAGAGAAAGGTACATGGATTAAAACACTAAAAAAAGGGATGGGTTCTCCCACAAAAGACCCAAAAGAAAATTACAATGCAATATATACATGCAAACAGTAGGCAATGGGTCATAAAATGTCCCGAGCCTCTCCAAGGGGACCACATAAAGCGGTTTAAACACCAAAACAGAAAAAATTGATAGCTTTAACACCACCCAAAATCCTGCAAGGTAACGACAACCTCTGGAAAGAGGTTGTGGAAGAGTAAGCACTATAAGATCAATAGGATCCAAAGTCAAAGAATCATTCCACATTTCAGTACAACAATGTTACAATCCTCCTCAAGCTAGGATTAGAGGTCCTAGTTTTACTCTGCCACGTGAGTTTTAATAATAATAGTCGGTTAAGGATGATGAGTCCTAAGTACCCTAGTAGGTTTTCTATTTCTAGTTGTTTTCTATTTCAATAAAAGCTCTTCAAATCTTACAAGTAATGGGAGGAGAAGTCCTATCTTAAGTTGTAATGATTTTGCCTATTTAAAGGCCCCCATGTTATGAAATAAGGCAGAGAATATTTTAGCAAATCGACACTTTGTGTTGTGAGGTCTTGGGATCTCTCTAACGATCTCTATTTTCCTTTTTTCCAGCAACCATATGTAGGAAACACAGGTCTCCACTTCATCTAACGCGGATCAACGGCTGGAGCGCCTTGAAACTATTGTTGGTGATATTCGTGAGCATTTAGCTGCCATGACTACCCGCTTTGAGCAATTATCAGAAGACCGATGTTCTGGCACGGAGGTTGGGTCCAACAACAAAAACAAAGGGGCAAGGAACACGAGAACAGCAGCAGGAACGAGTGGGTCAACAGCCCCAAAGATTACCAAATTGGATGTCCCAGAAACTGTGGAAACGAAGATCCAACGAGTTGGGTTTGTCGGGTTGAGCAATTTTTTGAGTTTCATGGTACTATCGAAGAAGAGAAACTGCCGCTAGCCACCTATCATCTCGACGGGGATGCCTTGCTATGGTACCAGCTGTTCCGGGTTGATGAAACAGAGGAGTTCACATGGGAGGCACTAAAGAAGGCCCGCAAGGTATGGTCCAACTCTCTTTGAAGATTTTTTCGGAGACCTTTCCAAACTTAAACAGGTCGGAACTATCCGTGATTATCAAGTGCAATTTGAACGACTATTAAGTCGGGTGGGGAAATTGGCACCTGAGCACCAACTTGGGTGTTTCATTAGTGGGCTCAAGGAGACGATACAGACGGAAGTGCAGGCAGCAAGACCCAGTAATCTCATGGCTGCAGTGGGATTATCAAGGCTACATGAGACCAAGAACCAAGGTCAGTGCCGATCAACTCTGACGGACGACCGGCGACCCAAGAATGAGCCCTCCATGCCCTCGCCGGCGCTAACCAGAGGCCGAACTCCCCAATTAAAGAGGCTCTCGGCGGAGGAGGTCAAGGATCGACGGGAAAAAAGGTCTTTGCTTCAATTGTGATGAAAAATACACACCAAGCCATCGATGTGCAAAGATTTTGTGGATGGAGGTAGTCACTGCCAAAGATGGACCAGCATTAGACGAATTGAAGATGGGAACCCTGAAGCTCTTAGTTGAGGAAGAGGAAGATATCCATGTCATCTCTCTACATGCAATTTCTAGATTGCAAGGGCCATGCACATTGAGGGTGAATGGATGGATTGGATGCAGCAAGGTGATGTTGCTAGGGGACAGTGGAAGCACCCACAACTTCATTAGCCCAACCACGGCGAGAAGGGCTAGCATGATTCCAGCAAATGAGAGGAACCTTGATGTCGTGGTGGCCAACGGAGAGAAGATGACTAGTGGGCGAATTTGCAGGGGCGTCTTTATCCGTTTAGGAAAGGCTTTCTTTCAGGTAGACTTCTACATCCTACCCATTGAAGGATGTGAGGCAATTTTGGGGGCCATATGGCTCAAGTTAATGGGACCCATACTTTGGGATTTCAAGGCTATCGATGAGCTTTATGTGGAAAGGAGTTACAATTGAACTCAAAGGGGAACATGCACCACGTGACAAATACATTGAAGGGCCCAAGGCCATTAAGGCATTGCGTGGAGGATTGTGGGGCAAGCTGAGAGAAAGTAAGGTTGAGTTAGAAGAGTTGACTCCCGAATTTCAAGGACAATTGGATCAGTATGCCATGCTATTTTAAGAACCAAAGGGGCTACCCCCTGCCCAAGACCATGATCACAAGATCCCGACTCTACCCGGTCAAGGCCCTATTAGCGTCCGCCCCTACCGATACCCGTTTTATCAAAAAAATGAAATTGAAAACAAGTAACAAGATCCCGACTCTACCCGATCAAGGCCCTATTAGCGTCCGCCCCTACCGATACCCGTTTTATCAAAAAAATGAAATTGAAAAACAAGTAGCAGCCTTGTTGGATTCAGGAGTTGTGCGAGCAAGTACTAGTCTGTATTCTTCCCCAGTACTACTAGTTAAGAAGCATGATGAATCTTGGCGTCTTTGTGTCGATTATCGAGCCCTTAATCATATAACGATGAAGGACAAATTCCCTATTCCGGTGATAGATGAGTTGTTGGATGAGTTAAACGAAGCTCAAATCTTTCCCAAATTGGATTTGCGCTCAAGGTATCATCAAATAAGGGTTCACCCACCAGATGTGGAAGAGACGGCGTTTCGAACCCATCATGGCCATTATGAATTTCTAGTGATGCCACTTGGGCTTTCCAATGCCCCGTCCACCTTCCAAGCCCTCATGAATGATATTTTTCAAGAGGTAACTCGCAATTTGTTCTAGTTTTTTTTTATGATATTTTAATCTATAGCAAGACACGGGCTAACCGTCAGGAGCATGTGGCCCATGTGCTTGAAATTTTGAAGGTCCATCAGTTGTTTCTAAGAAGAGATAAGTGTCAATTTGGCAAATTTGAAGTTTGTTATTTAGGCCATATAATCTCACAGCATGGAGTTGCAATTAACCGAGAAAAAATCACAGCTATTTTGGATTGGCCTCATCCCATCACTTTGAAGGCCTTAAAAGGATTCTTGGGACTCACTGGGTACTACCGCAAGTTTATTTGCGGTTATGGGGCCATCACCAAAACATTGACAGATTTGTTAAAGAAAGACGCATTTGAATGGTCTCCTAGAGTTGATGAAGCTTTTTCGGCATTAAAACAAGCTATGACGCAAGCACCGGTCTTGGCATTGCCCAATTTTTTCAAGACCTTTATTGCTGAATGTGACGCCTCTGGCTCTGGCATTGGGGCGGTATTATTACAAGACAACAAGCCCATCGCCTTTTTTAGGAAGGCCATCAAGGGTCGTGAATTAGGCCTCTCTACCTATGAGAAGGAAATGATGGCTTTAGTTGCTGCTGTCCAAAAATGGCAACCCTACCTATTGGGCTCAAAATTCATTGTTCGTACTGACCAACGAAGTCTCAAATTCCTCATGGTTCAAACTATTTCCACTACGGCCCAACAACGGTGGTTAGTAAAATTGATGAGGTACGATTAGGAAATTGAGTACAAAAGGGGCAAAGACAATTCTGTTGTAGATGCCCTGTCCAGAGTTGGGACTCCTAGCGAACTTCTGGCCCTCTCATACCCACTGCCCCATTGGGTGGAGCCCATTCAAACTGAAACTCAAACAGCCCTAGAAGCACAAACCTTGGTCAATCGCATCCAAGAAGGCGAAGCCGGTAGGGTCATGGAAGTACAAAGATGGTCTCATATTTTTTAAATGGCACATTTACTTATTTCCAGGATCTTCTTTAGTGAGGCCTATCATTGCTGAAGTTCATAATGGCACACATGAGGGTTTTTTTAAAACTATGAAGCGATTAAAACCTGTCTTCTATTGGGCTCACATGAAGGAATCCATCAAGGAGTTTATCCACCAGTGCGATGTATGTCAAAGGCATAAGACGGAAACTACACAACCATCCGGTCTACTACAGCCATTACCAATTCCAACCAAGGTGTGGGCAGAGGTCTATATTGACTTTATTGATGGCTTACCCAAGTCTAATGGGAAGACCACTATACTAGTGGTAGTCGACCGGTATACTAAGTA
This sequence comes from Corylus avellana, assembly GCF_901000735.1. Lineage (NCBI taxonomy): Eukaryota > Viridiplantae > Streptophyta > Magnoliopsida > Fagales > Betulaceae > Corylus > Corylus avellana. The sequence continues at coordinate 28,650,961 of NC_081541.1, read as the reverse complement.
TGGCCATTTCGTTTTGTTGAGTCACCCATACACGGCTACTCAAGTTGCTAAAATATATTTTGAGAATATTTTTAACTCCACGGCATGCCAAAATCCATTGTTTGTGATCGTGATCCTACATTCACAAGTCAGTTTTCGAAAGAGCTGTTTTTCCTCCATGGGAATAAATTCAACTTTAGTTCCGCTTACCACCCACAAACTGATGGACAAACTAAAGTGCTTAATCGAACGATGGAAATGTACTTGACGTGTCTCACAAGTTCTAAGCCCAAGGAGTGGGTCTAGTGGTTGCCATGGGTAGAGTACTGCTACAACACTAGCACTCATTCAACACATAATATGACTCCCTTTGAATTGGTATATGGAAGACCTCCACCCACCTTAATATCATATGTCAAGGGCACAGCACAAGTGGAATCGGTAGAAAGAACTCTGTTGGAGCGAGACCAGTTACTCAAAGAAGCTAGAACACGTCTACAGCAAGCATAACAACGTATGACTCAGGTCTACAATAAGCATCATAGGGACAGGCAATTCAATGTTGGTGATTGGGTGAATTTAAAATTGCAGCCGTACAAGCAGCTTTCGGGATCGCCGCAAAAACGCCAAGCTTGCTGCCAAATATTTTGGTCCCTTCAAGGTTTCGTAAAAGATTGGACCTGTGGCTTACCTACTTGACCTTCCTAAAGAGTCCAAGTTACATCCAGTCTTCCATATTTCAGTTCTCAAGCCTCATGTGGGTCAGGACACGCCTGTCACTTTGGCTTTACCAGAAGATTTCAGTCCTCAGATTCGTCCGCAAGCAGTCCTTGAGCAACGCCAGCAAAAGGGAACCAAAGAGATTCTGATCCACTAGACCGGTTACTCACCTACAGATGCTACATGGGAAAGCAAGGCGGACTTTGTTTCTCGGTTTCCGGAATTTACCCTTGAGAACTGTTAGAATATATTATTTCTTTTATTAGAATATTTTATATTTCCGTTATTTAATTTGTAATGTAGGGTTTATTTCTTTCCTTATGTATTTTAGGGTTTAATTTGGGTTTCTTGGTCACTACTCATTGTCTCTCTATAAATAGAGAGTTATGTAATATTGATTGATACAGTGAATATACAAGATGTAGCCCATACATCTCTATCCGTTTCCGCTCTCTTTTCTTTCTCTTTTATATTTTAGTATTTTATATTCTATATATATTTTAACATGGTATCAGAGCTATATATATTTCAACATGGTATCAGAGCCATGTTTCTGTTTCTGTGGCTTTCAATAAAAGTCTTATGACGTTTCTATGGTGTTTTCTAGCATTCTCTTCTGATGATCTCTTAATTTTGTTGTGATCCACGGCTTTATTTATTGGCGAATCTTGGCACAATGCGGTTTTGACCCTTCACGGGAATTTTAACGACTAGTTTTCGTTCTCCGGCCTCATTGTCAGTTACGGCTTGGCCCTTCACCGGATTCTTTTAGTGGCTTGTCTCCGTTCTCCGGTATTTCTCCGGCCGTCACTTTCAGCCTTTCTCGTCTTTGTTATTGGCGAACCCTGGCACAATGTGGTTTGGCCCTTCAAGGGATTTAATGACTAGTTTTCGTTCTTCGACCGTCATTGTCAGTTGCGGCTTGGCCCTTAACCGGATTCTTTTAGCAGCTTGTCTCTGTTCTCCGGTATTTCTCCGGCCGTCACTTTCAGCCTTTCTCGCTGGCATTGTCTTGATCCAACCATCGACTTCAGATGCCTTCAATTTATTCTCTTTTCCAAACTCAAGCTTACACCTTGAGTTTGAGGGGGGATGTTAGAATATATTATTTCCTTTATTAGAATATTTTATATTTCCGTTATTTAATTTGTAATGTAGGGTTTATTTCTTTCCTTATGTATTTTAGGGTTTAATTTGGGTTTCTTGGTCACTACTCATTGTCTCTCTATAAATAGAGAGTTATGTAATATTGATTGATATAGTGAATATACAAGATGTAGCCCATACGTCTCTATCCGCTTCCGCTCTCTTTTCTTTTTCTTTTATTTTAGTATTTTATATTTTATATATATTTCAACAAGGACAAGGGTATTTCTAAGAGAGGAGGGATGTTACAATCCTTCTCAAGCTATGATTAGAGGTCCTAGTTTTACTCTTCCATGTGAGTTTTAATAATAATAGTCAGTTAAGGATGATGAGTCCTAACCCTAGTAGGTTTTCTATTTCAATAAAAGCACTTCAAATCCTACAAGTAATGGGAGGAGAAGTCCTATGTTAAGTTGTTATGATTTTGCCTATTTAAAGGCCCCTATGTTATGAAATAAGGCAGAGAATATTTTAGCAAATCGACACGTTGTGTTGTGAGGTCGTGGGGTCTCTCTAACGATCCCTATTTTCCTTTTTTCCAGCAACCATAGGTAGGAAACACAGGTCTCCACCTGTTCTCCTACGTGCCCAAGGTCTAGTTACGAGGTCCCTTACTCAGGCTAGTAACAAATAACCCAAGTAATAAACAAAATAAAAGCAAAAAAAACCCAAAAATCAGCAGCTGCATTAGAAGGCGAGACGGAGGAAGGATGCGTGTGGAAGCTAGCGGCTGGTGCATCAGCCGGTGGCTACGGGAAGCTGGAGCGACGTTGTAGGTGGTGCAATGGCGCGTTGATTGTTGGATCCATTGGAAGAGAGTAGATCTAGATTTAAAGAAATCTGATCTCAAACCTTTGATAAATCTGACTAACGACACGAAGGAGAAGGCGGAGAGCATGGCGGAGAAGAAGACTGGTGCAGATATGAAGCCTTGATGCAAAGATTGAGGTTTTGGGCTGGATAAGTTGCACAAGACGACGGATAAAACTTAAAAAAAGGTTTGAAAAGCAAGAGAAACCTCTGGCCATGTAAGAAAAATAAGAAAAAAACTTCATTTACAGGAAGAAGAAGAAAAGGGGGAGGAGGGACACCAAAACAACATCATTTTGGATTATGTATACGTTATGCTTACTTACATTGTTTTAGATTTTTTTTCTCCACAATTCACTCATTCTCTTGGGCAAAAGGGCAAAAATTATGTGAAATCAATATATTTTCAAAATATTTGGGCTTCAAAAAAAATTAAAACAAGTCCAAAACACTAGAAACTTGCCTAAATTATTTTCAAAATTGCTTAAAATATGTCGTAAAAAGTGATATCCTCATTTTGCGAATGCGGACACTACAAAAAAAAAAAAAAAAAA
>NC_081541.1:28639614-28647654 GCF_901000735.1 Corylus avellana | reverse complement strand
TTTTTCAATTAAAAAATTTATTAATTTAAATTAATTTTCAATTAAATTATTATTATTTTTAATGGAATTAATCCTCTGCACGGCAGCTCCCTCACGCTGCCGTGCAGATCTGTGTTTCATGGTGCAGAGATCTCTGCACCATGAAACACATTTCTATGGTGCAGAGATCTAGATCTCAATTTTCTCTCTCTCTCTCTCTTCTTTTCTCCCGTTCTCACTTTTCTCTCTCTCTCTTCTAATCTTCTAATCTTCTTATCTTCTCTTCTTCTTCTCTTCTCCTTTTTTTTTTTTTTCTTCTGCTTCTCTCTTCTTCTCTTCTCCATTTCTTTTTCTTTTGCAGCTTCTCTTCTTCTTCTCTTCTCCCTTTCTTTTTCTTCTTCTCTTCTCCTTTTCTTTTTCTTCTCCTTCTGAAGAAATTTCTTCTATCTACTGTGGAGAGAAGGGAGGATATTGAGAGAGGAGAGAGAGAGAGTGTGGGAAAAATAAATGAGGAGGGAAGAATAAAAAGAGGAAAGAAGTTGAGGGAAAATAAGAAGAGGGAAAATTTTCAAAATTTCGGCCATTTTTTTTCTGACGTGCTATTTTTGGCACATCAGAAAGCATTTTCTGACGTGGCAAAATTCTTGTACTGTTTGCCACGTCAGAAAATAGCAATTTTTTTGTAGTGGGATGAGAATATTGCAAATAACTACATTCGCATATGCATGTACACCCCTAGTCAATGTATACTATACACCGAGAAATGATTCTCGGCATTTTTTTGCTATTTCTCGATGTTGCGGGATAATGGTCAGTGATATATTCTCCTCTTATGAGTGTCAACTAATAGAGTACAACCTTAGAGCACTCCCAGCAGACTCCCTATAAGGGGATCTGTTCCCTAAATTTAGTGAATATGTCTAAAAAATCACAAAAAACACCCCACAGTAGATTCCCTATATGGTTCCTTAAATCATCAGCTGCTACAGTTGAACCCAATGTTTGGGGTTCAACTGTAGCAGTCCTTGTGATTATTATAATCGTAAAAAAAAACACTCTCTCTCCTCTTACACCTTTTCACGCAGTCATCTCTATTATTTTTCTCCGTTCTTTCTTCTCCGCCCTCTTCTTCTTCTGCACTTCTGCACTTAATCTAGTTCAAGTAAAGCAAAATTACTAGCAGAAATAGAAACCCAGTTGATTTTTGCCCTCAAGAAACCAAATCTCCATATTCAATACTCCATCTTCACTCTCACGGCCACTCAAAGGATTTACACCCAAAATTAACAACAAATAAAACCCACAAAATCAATCATCCCCAAACAACTTAAATCGTTCCAGAACTCACCAAAACTCAACCAGAACTCAACCACAAGCTCCACAACAACCCAATCAAAAATCATCAAGAACACAATTGATTACCCAAATAAAAATACCTAGAGAATCAACCCCATCACAATCAAATACCCATAACTCTCTCTCTCTCCCTCCCTCACTCTCACGTTTTCTCTCTGTTTTCTAAAGCTGGTTTCGCTGCAGATAATGATTGAGAGGATAAGAATATAAGGAAGATAACCATTCAGCATAGCAAAAATTCTCCCTTTCTGTCTTCGTGAGCGAGAATCTACTGGGGGAAAGTGAGGTAGAGAGTGAGATCTAGAAAGGGAGAGAGGTGTGGCTGGTGTAAAGAAAAGAAGAAAACAGAGAGTGAGAGAGGGAGATGTGACTAGGGAAAGAAGACGGAGATGAGAGAGATGAAAAAGAAAAATGTTTTTAGAATAAAAGCATATATTATTTTAATGAAAATGAAAATAATATTTTAATGATGTAGGGAATGATAAAGGGAAGTTATTGTGGAGTTTTTGTATGTAGGAAAGCAAAAAGTGGTTTGGATCCTTAAATATAGGGAACATGGTTAGGTAGTTGCTGGGAATGCTCTTAACTAGGGGTCATGCTGAACCCTTCGCCTATTGGTAGGTTAATTAGGTTTGTAGCTAGATTCTGTATAAAATTCTACGCTTCCTATTACTAGTTAATGTTGATTTCGTCAGAATTAATGTTTTGCTGAAACGTTGTCTCTAGGACTCCACTAACGTGTTCAACCTATGCATTAATTTTTGTTGAAACGTACGCCACATACACGCATATTGGGTCAATTACATATATATAATATGAACTCTTCACTATATATATATATATATATATATATATGAGATCTTCAGCCATTTCAGTTTCAAAGAGATGTATCAACGTTAATTGAAATGTGCATTTTTTAATTGGCAAATAAATTAAAGAGTTGAACTATTCCAATATTAATCAAAGCCGTCAAATTTGACTGCATCGTCTCTTATTTAGCGTGTATATATGTATATGTGCGTGCAGTAGTAGTTAAAGAATGGTTCACCCATTAATTAATTAAATATCCAATATTGATGAACACTTAATTACCAAGTCTTAATTAGAAATCTTCTTTCTTGATCGGTGCGTGGAAGTTAAAACATAGGACCCCTTCATATCATCAGTGACTCCCCTCCATCTATAAATAGGCGTCCTCCAATGCAACATCAATTCTCACAGCAAGAATTAATACAAAGCATATACACTCAAATTAAGGTGCTGGTCGAGATAACCTCAAAAATGATGAAAGGCGTTCCTAAGATGTTGCTTGTAAGTGTGGCCTTGTTGGCTTGGGCATGCTCCCTTGCCTCTGCCTATGACCCCAGTCCTCTCCAAGACTTCTGTGTTGCCATTAACGATACTTCTTCTGATCATGCTGGTATATATCATCACTCACTTGATCTTCTTCTTTTCCCCTCATGCATCTTAATTAGGACTCTACATATATATATATATATATATATATATATATATATATATATATTACAACCATTCATCACTTGGAAGCCCTTTGTGATCTGCGATATATAACAATTGCTTTTCTTTTTTGTCCTATTGCAGTATTTGTTAACGGAAAGTTTTGCAAGGACCCCAAGCTTGCCACTGCCAATGATTTCTTCTTCTCAGGGCTAGACACTCCCAGAGACACCTCAAATCCACTCGGATCGAATGTCACTCTCCTCAATGTCGACAAGATACTAGGCCTCAATACTTTAGGCATATCCTTGGCTCGCATTGACTTTGCACCATACGGCCTAAATCCTCCCCACATTCACCCTCGTGGAACCGAGATTCTTGTAGTTCTAGAGGGTACTCTATTAGTTGGCTTTGTCACATCCAACCCAGATAACCGCTTCTTCTCCAAAGTTCTATATGCAGGAGACGTTTTTGTTTTCCCAATTGGTCTTATTCACTTCCAGTTTAATGTAGGAAAAACTAATGCCGTTGCCTTTGCCGGTCTCAGCAGCCAGAATCCTGGGCTCATCACCATAGCAAATGCAGTCTTTGGATCTAATCCTCCCATCAATCCTGATGTTCTCGCAAAGGCCTTCCAACTCGATAGGAATGTGGTCAATTATCTTCAGAAAAAATTCTAGTGGGACAATAATTAGAAAATTATATGTAGTAGCTAATAATGAATCATTAGATGGTTCGGAACAAGTTTGTCATTTTTAAAATCCCTTGTTGTAATGTCATAGCATTAAATTCAATCAAATAAAATGATAATTTCTTATATATACCCACTCTCTCTTTTCTTTTTCTTTTTTCTTTCCTTTTCAGTGAGTGATATTACCGGAGGTAGAACAAGTGCAAGATTAAAGTTAAGTACTTTTTCCAAAATGTTTGGGATATCACTCCTAGCTTTTCTTTTTTTGATGAATTAGCTTTCACTACCACTAAAACAAAGCACTCCTAACTTCTCTTGATACATGCCCTTCATATATTCTTTCTTTGAAAATATAATTCAACTACAAATAAATAAATCATTAAATCCACAATAAACCTTTAGTCATATTTTCTCTTTAATCTAACTGAGTTATCTTGGGGCATCGTCAATAACAATGAGGGGTGAATAGATGTTAGAGAAGACCCACAATCTTCTTCATGATTTTTGAATAAGCTGACTATATTCTCTCTGAATATTGTAAAGATATTACATACAAGGTAGTCTATCCTTAATTAGAGCTCTATATAGAATGAGACAAGAGAAGAGATACATTGGATTTTTCATTAATTTGACGAGGCTAATGAAGAGCTTTTACGGCCCTTCCAGCCATGTGATGTAAATACTCTAAATTACTTGAATTTATGCCTCGTTTGGTAATAGATAATGTATGTACGTGGTTTTTGGTTTAAAAATCATTAATGTTATATAAAGTACGTAAAAGTTTAGAATTTTTTGTGGCAATATTTGACAATGAAAAAAAAAAAAAAAATGGCCCCCCATATTATTCATCTAATTTAACTTTCAGCATTTTTATTTTTTACATCACATCAATCACTTTTTGTTACTATTAAAATAAAAAAAAATCATTATAAAATAAAATTTTCATTTTCTCGTACTAAACATTTTTACATTTTCCCACGTAAAGGCCAAGCAAAGACCAACACGGCAATACCAAATAGAGCGGGTATGAAAAAGTTCAAAAAATTTGTTTTGATGGGAATCTTTTATTTAAATAATAATAATAATAAGTAATTGATATAATATATAAAAAAAAAAATTAAAAAAGTTCAAAATTTTTTTTAAAAAAAATTAAATTAAATTAAATTTTTGGCATGGGCATTGCCAAACAAGGCGTAAGCATTATTCGGGTTCCTGTCAGAAAATCCTCTTCTAGAGAATAATGGTGGGGCCTGGGGGCGCTGGACCCATGAGGCCGTGGACTATGCATGTCTTTTCATTTCAGTCGACCGTTTAAAAGGGATAGTCTCACTCAGAACTCAGAGACTGACACAGGGATTAGCCACAATGCCTTGGAGAAAGAGAGCTCGGGACACCAATGAACAGGACAACAATGGAGAATCTACGGGGAATCGGACCGGAGAGGCTTCAGGGTATGAGAATTTCAGGAACCAGAGGATCAAAGAGAACATGGAGAGAATGCAGAAACTGGGGATTCCCGACCTCTCTCAGAAGCTCAAATCCAAAACTGCCCTTCCCAAGCCTACTCCAAAAAACCCTACTCAAAGAAAAACCCAGAACCCATTGCCCCTTCCCGACTCCCCAAGGCGCTCTTCAAGGTATTTTCTTTGTTCTTTTTCTTTTGTTCTTCAGAATATGTTTGGTTGGTGGGAAAATGAGGAAAGGAAAGCTTTCGTCCTTTTGGCTGGGTTTCTTGAAATGAGTAAAAAGTTGAGAGAGAGAGAGAAGTACAGAGCTTTCTAATGCTGTTGTGGGTTTCTTCATATTTTGTGGTTTACCCTTTCATTGGTTACTGAGAAAATGAAGGAAAAGAAAAGAGAAGGACCGTGCTTATGTACTCCATTGCTTTGGCCTCTAAAATTGAATATAAATTTCTCATCTCTTTATCATCCTTTTTTATGCTGTACTGGGTTTCATTTATTTTAATCTCTGAAAAAAAATGTTTAAGACCTCAGATTCAAATGCTGATTTGTTGTATCCTGTTACTTTTTATCAGCAATTTACCAGAGCATTGTGGATTTTTTTGGCCTCCATACACGTGATTTTTCTTGTCCTTGATTGATGTTGTTCTGATCCTAAATTGGTGAAAGTCGCTGGGCATATGTTTTAAACTTGTTTGAAAATGATTATGGGTTTTAGGTTGAAGAGTTTGACTCCTGTTAGCTATTCGGAAATCCGTGATAAAAAGAAGAGGAACTCCTCGGAGAATAATGAGATTCACATACGGGAAGGTTCTGAGCCAGAAATTTACTCAGAAGAACATGATAAGCTTCTGGGAGATTGTAAGGAAAATTGGACACTGTTTGTGGATGGATATGGCGAGGATGGGAAGCGCATATATGATCCGGTCAAGGGAAAAACATGCCATCAATGCAGGTACATTTTATTTCTCCTTCATTCTAATCTATTATAATGCTTTCTTAGAATTTAGTAGCAAATTCCTTTTTTCTTAAGATTAAAGTTTAAAGACTTAAGTAGCAATAAGTAACATGTTGTTGCTAACCCTTAAGCCTCCAACTAAATGCTCAGCTGGTTTGCAAATGATTGTGGTTGTAAATCGAGAAATGGTTTGAAGGATTACTGATAATTCAACAAGTTAACTCAAAAAAATTGTTATACCGCTGGGAGAATACCCTTCAAATCAATAGCAGAAGTTTTCAACTATATTGTTTTTCTATAGTGGGTGATTATCCAAATTGTATCAGATATCTTGTGTTATAAGATCTTCCTTCTCACTAATTACTTGGTTGTACTTGGTAAAGCAAGCTCAATGAGATGGCCTGTTTATTTGCAGACAGAAAACGCTTGGTCAGCATACCCATTGCATCAAATGCAACTTGGTCCAAGGGCAGTTTTGTGGGGATTGCTTATACATGAGGTAATTAATTTTAATTTGCACTGCTTCCTTTTTTACTTTGCTTATAGAAAAGGTACTCTCACGTGACTTTAAAGCACAAAAGCCTTTGTAAACCGGTTTTCAGTGGTGAGTTTTACCCAAGATTTATATAGGGACCACCAACGGCAAACAACAGCTAGTAGATATAGTTGCTATAATCCTGATCCACAAACGGACAAACCTATATAATTAGTTAGTTATCAAATTTCTTTTAGATAATATTGGAGTCAAACGTATATAGCAAGTTCTGAATGACGATTAGTATACGTAATAGCATAAAGCGTTTATTTGTGCTTTTATTAATGTTTACGTTTATTAACTAATAGTGATTTTATAGTATAGCTTTAAAGCGTTTATAAGCGTTTATTTAAAGCACAAACATATATGTAATAGCGTTTATTAACATTCCTGTTTGTGCTTTAAGCTGAAACATTTTGTTACAACCATTTGTAGCATTCCAAATATGGTAGATAGATTAGTAAAGTACGACCACCTTCCTGTCCAACTCTTTTCTCTCTCTTTCTTCCATCACAATATTAAAATAATATGGTGCTATTCAGTAAACCTGGAGCACCTTATAACAATAAAATTGTAACAAAATGACTTTTATGCTATTGAAATTCCTGACTGTGTCACTAAGCATGCACTACTAAATATTTTAAGTGGAACCTGTATTACCCATAAGTTATGTTTGAAATATATTATGTTGTTCAGATATGGAGAGAATGTGATAGAAGCCAATCAAAATCCCAATTGGATTTGCCCTGTTTGTCGAGGAATTTGCAACTGCAGTCTTTGCCGTCAGGGAAAAGGGTGGATGCCCACTGGTTCCCTCTACAGGAAGGTTAGCACCATCAAGCCTGTATATGTGCATGAGTGTGAGAATCTTTATGCTTTCCCATTTATTTTGCGTAAACAGACAATAATCTCCCCCATCACAGCCCTCTTGCTTTCGTTAACTTAACAATCCCAGTGTCTTGTATTCTTGCTCAGATGGGTGCTATAAATTCTTGTCTTTTGGTCCACTTGAGGCCGAACAGGCCCATTGAGCCTATGGCTATGCAACAACCCTCCCTTTTCCCTGAAATCCCCCCTTCCTTAGTGTTGGTGGGATCAATTCTAGCTTCCATGTACAATGGTAAGAGGCTTTTGGAGTAATGCTACCCACCAAACCCCATCCCTCCAATTCCTATGTGGCGTGGTCTGCCATAGCATTACTAGAGGCTTTAGTAATTGAGTCAGCTGATGCCTTTCGATGCTCTTATCCTATCACTGAAAAGGGTTTATCAGTATATTTCATTTTCTATTTCTGGCTGGTAATACGTCTCTATCACTCAACTTGTACTGGTATGTGAGCAGTCTGGTTTAGTATGTGGTGGACATATTAGGCAGATTTAATTAGCATCCGGAGTAAAAGGAATGGCTAAATTTTGTTTGCCTTTTAGGTTTTAAGACTGGGCTTCAAGTCTGTGGCACACTATCTCATTCAGAGCCGTCGCTCTCAAAGCAACTTGGAAGACTCAGGTAATGAAACATTGGCTTCTCCAGAGGGATCGCAGCTTTCTGAACTTCTTGACACAGACAAGAGCCCTGATGGAGGACTCTCAAAGCCTCAACCTGA
>NC_081541.1:28638593-28639514 GCF_901000735.1 Corylus avellana | reverse complement strand
GTGGAAGACCAAGTGGCTCATCAAAGAGGTTTGAGAACTCTCTTAAAATGGGCATGATTTTCTGTTCAGTGGGACTTGTTTCTTTTTGCTGGATTCGAAGGACAATAGCATGCAAACTACCCTTCAAGATGGTTCCAGGTGTCACTACAAAAAAACAAATTTTTTTTGACTGGAGATTTCTGACGTTTTATGGTGTTCGACGCGTCAGAAATTTTTTCTGATGTGTCGTTTCTGACGCGTGTAGATTGTCAGAAACATAGGTGATAGGAAAAAAAATTTCCTGACGTGTCAGTGGGTAGAACGTCAGAATTTTCTGACGTTCTACTGTCTCACACGTCAGAAAATTTTTTGACGTGGTAGTTCTGACGCGCGTCAGAAAATTGAAAAATTAAATAATTTTTTTTTTCAATTAAAAAATTTATTAATTTAAATTAATTTTCAATTAAATTATTATTATTTTTTTTTTTGGAATTAATGCTCTGCACGACAGCTCACTCACGCTACCGTGCAGATCTGTGTTTCATGGTGCAGATTTGCACCATGGTGCAGAGATCTCTGCACCATGAAACACATTTCTATGGTGCAGAGATCTAGATCTCAATTTTCTCTCTGTCTCTCTCTTCTTTTCTCCAGCTCTCACTTTTCTCTCTCTCTCTTCTAATCTTCTTATCTTCTCTTCTTCTTCCTCTTCTTCTTCTTCTTCTCTTCTCCTTTTTTTTTTTTTTCTTATGCTTCTCTTCTTCTTCTCTTCTCCCTTTCTTTTTCTTCTGCAGCTTCTCTTCTTCTTCTCTTCTCCCTTTCTTTTTCTTCTTCTCTTCTCCTTTTCTTTTTTTTCTCCTTCTGAAGAAATTTCTTCTATCTGCCGTGGAGGGAAGGGAGAATATTGAGAGAGGAGAGAGAGTGTGGGAAAAATAAATGAGG
>NC_081541.1:28626811-28638513 GCF_901000735.1 Corylus avellana | reverse complement strand
AAAATAACAATTTTTTTGTAGTGGGATGAGAATATTGCAAATAACTACATTCGCATATGCATGTACACCCCTAGTCAATGTATACTATACACCGAGAAATGATTCTCGGCATTTTTTTGCTATTTCTCGATGTTGCGGGATAATGGTCGGTGATATATTCTCCTCTTATGAGTGTCCACTAATAGAGTACAACCTTAGCTAGGGGTCATGCTGAACCCTTCGCCTCTTGGTAGGTTAATTAGGTTTGTAGCTAGATTCTGTATAAAATTCTACGCTTCCTATTACTAGTTAATGTTGATTTCGTCAGAATTAATGTTTTGTTGAAACGTTGTCTCTAGGACTCCACTGACGTGTTCAACCTATGCATTAATTTTTGTTGAAACGTACGCCACATACACGCATATTGGGTCAATTACATATATATAATATGAACTCTTCACTATATATATATATATATATATATATATGAGATCTTCAGCCATTTCAGTTTCAAAGAGATGTATCAACGTTAATTGAAATGTGCATTTTTTAATTGGCAAATAAATTAAAGAGTTGAACTATTCCAATATTAATCAAAGCCGTCAAATTTGACTGCATCGTCCCTTGTTTAGCGTGTATATATGTATATGTGCGTGCAGTAGTAGTTAAAGAATGGTTCACCCATTAATTAATTAAATATCCAATATTGATGAACACTTAATTACCAAGTCTTAATTAGAAATCTTCTTTCTTGATCGGTGCGTGGAAGTTAAAACATAGGACCCCTTCATATCATCAGTGACTCCCCTCCATCTATAAATAGGCGTCCTCCAATGCAACATCAATTCTCACAGCAAGAATTAATACAAAGCATATACACTCAAATTAAGGTGCTGGTCGAGATAACCTCAAAAATGATGAAAGGCGTTCCTAAGATGTTGCTTGTAAGTGTGGCCTTGTTGGCTTGGGCATGCTCCCTTGCCTCTGCCTATGACCCCAGTCCTCTCCAAGACTTCTGTGTTGCCATTAACGATACTTCTTCTGATCATGCTGGTATATATCATCACTCACTTGATCTTCTTCTTTTCCCCTCATGCATCTTAATTAGGACTCTACATATATATATATATATATATATATATATATATATATATATATTACAACCATTCATCACTTGGAAGCCCTTTGTGATCTGCGATATATAACAATTGCTTTTCTTTTTTGTCCTATTGCAGTATTTGTTAACGGAAAGTTTTGCAAGGACCCCAAGCTTGCCACTGCCAATGATTTCTTCTTCTCAGGGCTAGACACTCCCAGAGACACCTCAAATCCACTCGGATCGAATGTCACTCTCCTCAATGTCGACAAGATACTAGGCCTCAATACTTTAGGCATATCCTTGGCTCGCATTGACTTTGCACCATACGGCCTAAATCCTCCCCACATTCACCCTCGTGGAACCGAGATTCTTGTAGTTCTAGAGGGTACTCTATTAGTTGGCTTTGTCACATCCAACCCAGATAACCGCTTCTTCTCCAAAGTTCTATATGCAGGAGACGTCTTTGTTTTCCCAATTGGTCTCATTCACTTCCAGTTTAATGTAGGAAAAACTAATGCTGTTGCCTTTGCCGGTCTCAGCAGCCAAAATCCTGGGCTCATCACCATAGCAAATGCAGTCTTTGGATCTAATCCTCCCATCAATCCTGATGTTCTCGCAAAGGCCTTCCAACTCGATAGGAATGTGGTCAATTATCTTCAGAAAAAATTCTAGTGGGACAATAATTAGAAAATTATATGTAGTAGCCAATAATGAATCATTAGATGGTTCGGAACAAGTTTGTCATTTTTAAAATCCCTTGTTGTAATGTCATAGCATTAAATTCAATCAAATAAAATGATAATTTCTTATATATACCCACTCTCTCTTTTCTTTTTCTTTTTTTCTTTCCTTTTCGGTGAGTGATATTACCGGAGGTAGAACAAGTGCAAGATTAAAGTTAAGTACTTTTTCCAAAATGTTTGGGATATCACTCCTAGCTTTTCTTTTTTTGATGAATTAGCTTTCACTACCACTAAAACAAAGCACTCCTAACTTCTCTTGATACATGCCCTTCATATATTCTTTCTTTGAAAATATAATTCAACTACAAATAAATAAATTATTAAATCCACAATAAACCTTTAGTCATATTTTCTCTTTAATCTAACTGAGTTATCTTGGGGCATCGTCAATAACAATGAGGGGTGAATAGATGTTAGAGAAGATCCACAATCTTTTTCATGATTTTTGAATAAGCTGACTATATTCTCTCTGAATATTGTAAAGATATTACATACAAGGTAGTCTATCCTTAATTAGAGCTCTATATAGAATGAGACAAGAGAAGAGATACATTGGATTTTTCATTAATTTGACGAGGCTAATGAAGAGCTTTTACGGCCCTTCCAGCCATGTGATGTAAATACTCTAAATTACTTGAATTTATGCCTCGTTTGGTAATAGATAATGTATGTACGTGGTTTTTGGTTTAAAAATCATTAATGTTATATAAAGTAGGTAAAAGTTTAGAATTTTTTGTGGCTATATTTGACAATGAAAAAAAAAAAAAAAATGGCCCCCAATATTATTCATCTAACTTAACTTTTAGCATTCTTATTTTTTACATCACATCAATTACTTTTTGTTACTACTAAAATAAAATAAAAATCATTGTAAAATAAAATTTTCATTTTCTCGTACTAAACATTTTTACATTTTCCGACGTAAAGGCCAAGCAAAGACCAACATGGCAATACCAAATAGAGCGGGTATGAAAAAGTTCAAAAAATTTGTTCTGATGGGAATCTTTTATTTAAATAATAATAATAAGAAGTAATTGATAAAAAAAATAAAAATAAAAATAAAAAATAAAAATAAAAAAGTTCAAAAAAATTTTTTAAAAAAATTAAATTAAATTAAATTTTTGGCATGGGCATTGCCAAACAAGGCGTAAGCATTATTCGGGTTCCTGTCAGAAAATCCTCTTCTAGAGAATAATGGTGGGGCCTGGGGGCGCTGGACCCATGAGGCCGTGGACTATGCATGTCTTTTCCTTTCAGTCGACCGTTTAAAAGGGATAGTCTCACTCAGAACTCAGAGACTGACACAGGGATTAGCCACAATGCCTTGGAGAAAGAGAGCTCGGGACACCAATGAACAGGACAACAATGGAGAATCTACGGGGAATCCGACCGGAGAGGCTTCAGGGTATGAGAATTTCAGGAACCAGAGGATCAAAGAGAACATGGAGAGAATGCAGAAACTGGGGATTCCCGACCTCTCTCAGAAGCTCAAATCCAAAACTGCCCCTCCCAAGCCTACTCCAAAAAACCCTACTCAAAGAAAAACCCAGAACCCATTGCCCCTTCCCGACTCCCCAAGGCGCTCTTCAAGGTATTTTCTTTGTTCTTTTTCTTTTGTTCTTCAGAATATGTTTGGTTGGTGGGAAAATGAGGAAAGGAAAGCTTTCGTCCTTTTGGCTGGGTTTCTTGAAATGAGTAAAAAGTTGAGAGAGAGAGAGAAGTGCAGAGCTTTCTAATGCTGTTGTGGGTTTCTTCATATTTTGTGGTTTACCCTTTCATTGGTTACTGAGAAAATGAAGGAAAAGAAAAGAGAAGGACCGTGCTTATGTTCTCCATTGCTTTGGCCTCTAAAATTGAATATAAATTTCTCATCTCTTTATCATCCTTTTTTATGCTGTACTGGGTTTCATTTATTTTAATCTCTGAAAAAAAATGTTTAAGACCTCAGATTCAAATGCTGATTTGTTGTATCCTGTTACTTTTTATCAGCAATTTACCAGAGCATTGTGGATTTTTTTGGCCTCCATACACGTGATTTTTCTTGTTCTTGATTGATGTTGTTCTGATCCTAAATTGGTGAAAGCCGCTGGGCATATGTTTTAAACTTGTTTGAAAATGATTATGGGTTTTAGGTTGAAGAGTTTGACTCCTGTTAGCTATTCGGAAATCCGTGATAAAAAGAAGAGGAACTCCTCGGAGAATAATGAGATTCACATACGGGAAGGTTCTGAGCCAGAAATTTACTCAGAAGAACATGATAAGCTTCTGGGAGATTGTAAGGAAAATTGGACATTGTTTGTGGATGGATATGGCGAGGATGGGAAGCGCATATATGATCCGGTCAAGGGAAAAACATGCCATCAATGCAGGTACATTTTATTTCTCCTTCATTCTAATCTATTATAATGCTTTCTTAGAATTTAGTAGCAAATTCCTTTTTTCTTAAGATTAAAGTTTAAAGACTTAAGTAGCAATAAGTAACATGTTGTTGCTAACCCTTAAGCCTCCAACTAAATGCTCAGCTGGTTTGCAAATGATTGTGGTTGTAAATGGAGAAATGGTTTGAAGGATTACTGATAATTCAACAAGTTAACTCAAAAAATTTGTTATACCGCTGGGAGAATACCCTTCAAATCAATAGCAGAAGTTTTCAACTATATTGTTTTTCTATAGTGGGTGATTATCCAAATTGTATCAGATATCTTGTGTTATAAGATCTTCCTTCTCACTAATTACTTGGTTGTACTTGGTAAAGCAAGCTCAATGAGATGGCCTGTTTATTTGCAGACAGAAAACGCTTGGTCAGCATACCCATTGCATCAAATGCAACTTGGTCCAAGGGCAGTTTTGTGGGGATTGCTTATACATGAGGTAATTAATTTTAATTTGCACTGCTTCCTTTTTTACTTTGCTTATAGAAAAGGTACTCTCACGTGACTTTAAAGCACAAAAGCCTTTGTAAACCGGTTTTCAGTGGTGAGTTTTACCCAAGATTTATATAGGGACCACCAACGGCAAACAACAGCTAGTAGA
The DNA here is from genome assembly GCF_901000735.1 of Corylus avellana. Classification (NCBI taxonomy): domain Eukaryota; kingdom Viridiplantae; phylum Streptophyta; class Magnoliopsida; order Fagales; family Betulaceae; genus Corylus; species Corylus avellana. The sequence goes on along the minus strand of NC_081541.1, from coordinate 28,633,659 downwards.
TATAGTTGCTATAATCCTGATCCAAAAACGGACAAACCTATATAATTAGTTAGTTATCAAATTTCTTTTAGATAATATTGGAGTCAAACGTAAATAGCAAGTTCTGAATGACGATTAGTATACGTAATAGCATAAAGCGTTTATTTGTGCTTTTATTAACGTTTACGTTTATTAACTAATAGTGATTTTATAGTATAGCTTTAAAGCGTTTATAAGCGTTTATTTAAAGCACAAACATATATGTAATAGCGTTTATTAACATTCCTGTTTGTGCTTTAAGCTGAAACATTTTGTTACAACCATTTGTAGCATTCCAAATATGGTAGATAGATTAGTAAACTACGACCACCTTCCTGTCCAACTCTTTTCTCTCTCTTTCTTCCATCACAATATTAAAATAATATGGTGCTATTCAGTAAACCTGGAGCACCTTATAACAATAAAATTGTAACAAAATGACTTTTATGCTATTGAAATTCCTGACTGTGTCACTAAGCATGCACTACTAAATATTTTAAGTGGAACCTGTATTACCCATAAGTTATGTTTGAAATATATTATGTTGTTCAGATATGGAGAGAATGTGATAGAAGCCAATCAAAATCCCAATTGGATTTGCCCTGTTTGTCGAGGAATTTGCAACTGCAGTCTTTGCCGTCAGGGAAAAGGGTGGATGCCCACTGGTTCCCTCTACAGGAAGGTTAGCACCATCAAGCCTGTATATGTGCATGAGTGTGAGAATCTTTATGCTTTCCCATTTATTTTGCGTAAACAGACAATAATCTCCTCCATCAAAGCCCTCTTGCTTTCGTTAACTTAACAATCCCAGTGTCTTGTATTCTTGCTCAGATGGGTGCTATAAATTCTTGTCTTTTGGTCCACTTGAGGCCGAACAGGCCCATTGAGCCTATGGCTATTCAACAACCCTCCCTTTTCCCTGAAATCCCCCCTTCCTTAGTGTTGGTGGGATCAATTCTAGCTTCCATGTACAATGGTAAGAGGCTTTTGGAGTAATGCTACCCACCAAACCCCATCCCTCCAATTCCTATGTGGCGTGGTCTGCCATAGCATTACTAGAGGCTTTAGTAATTGAGTCAGCTGATGCCTTTCGATGCTCTTATCCTATCACTGAAAAGGGTTTATCAGTATATTTCATTTTCTATTTCTGGCTGGTAATACGTCTCTATCACTCAACTTGTACTGGTATGTGAGCAGTCTGGTTTAGTATGTGGTGGACATATTAGGCAGATTTAATTAGCATCCGGAGTAAAAGGAATGGCTAAATTTTGTTTGCCTTTTAGGTTTTAAGACTGGGCTTCAAGTCTGTGGCACACTATCTCATTCAGAGCCGTCGCTCTCAAACCAACTTGGAAGACTCAGGTAATGAAACATTGGCTTCTCCAGAGGGATCGCAGCTTTCTGAACTTCTTGACACAGACAAGAGCCCTGATGGAGGACTCTCAAAGCCTCAACCTGAAGATTATATATTTGACAATTGTGACAAAGATGATGGTGTTGATGAAAATGATGAGTTGAAGAAAAAGCAAGAGGGCATCTCTGATTGACTCGAGGTTTACATGAAGCCTAAACTTTCCACCAAACTGCTTTTGAATCCATTGCTTGAAGATTGAGAAACTGGTGCAGTTTGAGACAAATGTACCCTCCTTTTGATAAAATTTTGTGCAGTTGTATACATAGCACAAGAAATATATAAAATTTTGTTAAGTGCTGATTTTGCCAAGGAATGATTCCCTTAAATGGGTCTTCTCCTCTGCATCCTTGGCAGTATCGGTGAGTTTTTGTTGTGGGGAAGTTGCATTACATTTTATTTTCTAGTGCCAAAAACATTTTACCATGTTATCAGATGTCTTCGACATTAATATCCATCTCAATTAAAGGGCAAGCAAGCTTCTGTACTTTAATGCCTTGGTTCAAATTTAGGTGAGCTCATGCGGTCATGCCTAAATAGGTGGTTTTAACTCGTTTCAATCAAGCCAATCTCATAACTTTTAGAACTTTCTCACTAATGATAGGATACATTTGGGGTTGTTAAAAGAACATAGCTGTTTGCAAACAGGCTTGGGTTTGCTCGAATAGAGTCGATTTGCTCTCGGTTCATTAAATAAATGAGCTAACCGTGGACACAGAATTTATCCCGATTTTAAAATGAGACATTCATATAAACTTGGCTTGAATCAGATTAGGCTCACGAACATAATAGTTTGATTTTTAATGGAGAAAACAAACTGAAAATTTGTATTCACAATGTTCTGCATCAATTAATGTCTCTTCGTCATTAATGAAGTTGAAAATATAGTAATATACAAAGGGAAATGACAACTAACAAGAAGATGCAAATAGAAGAGACAAAAACAACATGCAATGATGCAAATAGATTGAATAATTTGCTAACAAAGCAACGGAATATTAGAATGCTCTTAATTGTTAAGGTTGAAAGATGGAAATAAGAATTAAATGCTCAAAAGTGAGAAGATGGAAAATTTGGAAAGTCTTAAAGAAAGCAGCACCTTCAAAAAAAAAAAAAAAAAAAAGGACAGAAATTTCTTCCAAATTAGTTTAGAAGAAATATCCTTTAACCCATTTAAAATAGTGTCAAGTGTCTATATACATTTAAAACGAACATTAAATTTTTAAGGTCATTAATAGCAGTTTACTAATTTAGATTAACGTTTTAAATGTTTATAAACACTTGGTCACTATTTTAAATGAGTTTGAGGATATTTCCTTCATATTAGTTTGAAGAAAATTTATGTCCATAAAAAATAATAATAATTAAATGCTCATGCTTTATATATATATATATATATCCCCACACAAGAGGAGAGGAAAATTCGAACTAGTGACTTCCGCTTCATAAGGCGTGGTCACCAGCCGATTGAGCTACTCCTTGGAAACAAATGCTTATGTTTATACCAAAAAAAAAAGGTTTTTCAAAATTAAATTAAAATTAATAAAATCGAACTTAAGATTGACAATGTAACAGAACAAAATATCAATTCAAAATGAGATCTTAATCTTTCCCAAAATTTCATCAACAAGTTTTCCTCGTCACCTTTATGGTGCATCTACAAGTTTTAACATTGGACTGGAACACTTTTGTCATCCATGAACCAAGAATCACTCACATTCTTCAAACTGTGACGTGGACAATGACGTGGACTGGAACACTTTTGTCATCCATGAACCAAGAATCACTTACATTCTTCAAACTGTGACGTGGACAATGACACGCCAAACACTGTCTCGATGAAACCAACTAAGCCGTTTTCTCTGAAAAAATGTTAAGGATCAATAAATTCTTCATAATTTATTCATATTTTCTTACAAATTTAATATATCGACTATTATATTTGTAGAGTTTATCATTGACTTATATGAGGTCTCCGTAAATCTACAAATTTAATTGTTGATTTATAAAATGAGATTGATCAAATATATATATATATATATATATATATATATATATATATATATATAATTATAACATTTCTCTTTTCTATGCCCCAAACTCATCTAGGTTCAATGAATCTAAAAAATTGAAAATTAATACTTCAATTATTTCTTCTTGTAATTCACCAATAGTCATTCAATATGTAAAGGATGAATTTTATCCTTCAAAATTACGCGAATAACACAGATATTAGCATTTGCCACTTACATTTCTCCACCCTCTTTTGTCTTTCAATCACAGCCATGGGACAGGTAGACAATGACGTGTCAAACACTGTCTCCACGTATCCAACTAAGCCTTTTCTACTTACCAAAAAACAAAAAAAAAGACGTACATGATTACGAAAACAACACAAATAGTTGCGTTCTTCTGCATATATTTAGCCGCTTACATTTCTCCACCCTCTCTTGTCTTAAGAATAACAGCCATGGGAGAGGTAGACCCAGCGTTCGTCCAAGCCGCCGAGCACAGGCCGAAGCTCAAACCCGTCGAGGTGGCTGATGAAATCCCCGTCATCGACCTCTCCGACTTCCTCAACCCCCATCACAAAAACACCCAACAAGTTATTTCCGATGTCGGCAGCTCGTGCGAGAAATGGGGATTCTTCCAAGTGGTGAACCACGGGGTTCCGGCGGAGCTGCGTAGAAAAGTGGAGGCGGTGGCGAAGAAATTCTTTGATGGGCCGTTGGAGGAGAAGAGGAAGGTGAAGCGGGACGAGGTGAACGCGATGGGATACTACGAAAGCGAGCACACTAAAAACGTGAGGGACTGGAAGGAGGTTTTTGATTATTTGGTCCAAGATCCGACACAGATTCCGGCGTCGCATGAACCTGATGACAAGGAGTTGAGGATTTTGACCAATCAGTGGCCCCTGTTCCCGGCCGATTTCAGGTAATTTATAGCTAATTTGTCCACTTTTTTCAAGGTCTTGTTCACTAGAAACATTTTCTCTGTTTTTTATTATTATTATTATTATTACTACTTAAGTCAAATCCAAAAAACAGAGGCCTTTACTTTGAAATAGGAGATTACTAGTTTTTTATTTTTTATTTTTTATTTTTTTATGAATTGCATGAATCAACTAGCTTGTTTGCAGTATAATTGAATTTTACCTAATCAATAGATAGTGTTGGTATTTGATGTAAGACTTCATTTTATTAGATTCTCTCTTTAAAATTAAATTTTCTAGGGAAGCATGTGAGGAGTACGCACGAGAAGTGGAAAAACTGGCTTACAAGTTGCTGGAACTTATTTCCCTGAGTTTAGGCTTACCAGCTAATCGTTTGAATGGCTACTTCAAAGACCAAACCAGCATTCTCCGTCTCAACCACTATCCACCGTGCCCTTTCCCCCACCTAGCTCTTGGTGTTGGCCACCACAAGGATGCCGGTGCCTTAACCATCCTTGCCCAGGATGATGTTGGAGGGTTAGAAGTTAGGCGGAAATCAGACGGAGAGTGGATTCCGGTGACACCTACCCCTGATGCCTATATCATTAATGTTGGTGATATGTTTCAGGTAATATGAACGTCAGACATTCTTATTAAATCACTACTTATTATTAATGCCCAACACGTGAAATATATAACTAAAATGGAAAGTAATTATGGAATTAAGGTTCAAAATCATGACATCTATCTTTGATAACATGTTAAATCTTCGCTTATTCCAAAAATTTAAGCTAATTACTAATGAAAAAGGGTATGAATGTCGTCCAACATCATGTATGCCGCCTTCCTTATGCAAAAATTGAGCCATCAGTACAAAATGATTGTGCTTATAGAAGAGATTGACATTGATGACATACCAAATATCTGCAGCAAGGGGACCTCCCCCCTTTTCCCCTCCCTTCTCTTTTGGTCCAAATTCCTTTAGAGTTGAACAAATAGTGAGATAATGGGCATGTTTTTACAGGTTTGGAGCAATGACAAGTATGAGAGTGTGGAGCACAGGGTGGTGGTCAATTCTACGAAGGAAAGGTTTTCAATTCCATTCTTCTTCTTCCCATCCCACTATACCATTGTGAAGCCTCTGGAGGAGCTACTAAATGAGCAGAGCCCTGCCAAGTACAGGGAATACAACTGGGGAAAGTTTTTCGCCACTAGAAACCGCAGTGATTTCAAGAAGCTCGATGTGGAGAACATCCAAATTTCGCATTTTAGAGTACTATAAGATTAATTGTGGTAACAGTAACACTGTATAGTAGATTGTTATATGATTATAATACAACTGAGATGATGTGGTAGTGAAAATGAGCGTTTAGATTAACAAGAGCTTGTAGAAAAGAAAAATTAAAGGCTGATTTTATTGCTGCGTCATCTTAATTGTACGACAGTAGTATAGCAGTTTACTAAATAGCATTTATTATTGTGGTAATAATGTGATGTTTATGTATCTAGTAGCAATAATGGGCTCCTTTAGCCTCTTGAAATTGCGACATGCTAATAAAAAGACGGGCTTCTGAAATATTGCACAAGACTTTCTTTCATCATGTACTTTGCTTTCTTTTTGAACTTTTCTTATCCTTATTTAACTTAGGTATATTGGCGCTCATTCTTTTTATATTTGTTTAATGTGAGACACAAACCTCACAAGTGTACTCACAACAAATTTCTTTGTCAATTGTTGGTTTCCGCTACATTGAAGACCACATTTTTTTACCAGAGTCCAATCAAGGCACTCGTATCAACATCAATTGAAGCTCACCATGATTCTAATACTAATTGTTAGGAGGAAAACCCTGCAAAAGTTAAACAAGAGTAAGTTAAAATACATATTAGGGCATCAAAGCAAAAGGGGGCACAAATAAGGGCAGACTTATATGAACTCTAACTAGAAAATTGCAACAAACACCAGTACGAAGCTAAAACTGGAAATGCACGGTCAAAATCGGAAACAAGATTCGATGAAGAGGGAGTACTATTTTCGGTAGCATAAGGCCCCGTTTGGTTCGCGGATTAGACCCTTGGATTGGACTAGCTAACACTAGGTATAGCTAGTCCTTTGTTTGGTAACACTCTATTCCTGGGAATAATCTATTCCCATGGGATTACTAATCCTATACACACAGGATTAGCTAAGCCACTAAAAAACGAGTGGCTTAGCTAATCCTTTCCTGTGAGATTAAAATTATCGTGTGAATTGCCCACAAAAACCCCACCCTTCTAGCACCCACGTCTCTCAAGGAGACTCTACAAAACGATCTCCATCTCTCAAAGAGCAACGATCTCTCTTCTCTGCGCAAGGTATCTCTCTCCTCCTCTCTTCTCTTCGATTTTTCTTCTTTGTTTCTTGGTTATTTCATTATCTCTCTGTTTCTTGATTTTTTTTTTTCTCTGTAGCGTTTCTCAGTGTTTTGTTTTTTTGTTTTTTTTTTT